>NW_010139735.1:0-68061 GCF_000699245.1 Pterocles gutturalis | reverse complement strand
GGGGGGGAGATGATGGGATGTTCTGTCTTTGTATTACAACTTTTAAAGTTTCTTAGTTAACAGGAAGTGTCTGCTTAAACTTTTAGCTGTCTTTTTCTTTTATAATTAATGATTCAGCAGCATATAGATTGATCCCTTTCTCCAAACGTTTTGAAGCAATTTGAAACCAGTTCTTGCCACATTGTCATTTATAGCAATTCACCAAATTAAAAAAAAAGGTGTTTTTCCCTTGCAGGTATATGCGTAATTTATAGTATAGCTTCATTATATTCTGTACCATCTAAACTCCTGTAGGAGAGCGGTTATGTAATGCTCTTATGTCGTTACATTCACATGTATTAAATTCCTGGCAGAATCATATTTGATGTAACAAAAGGTTCATTAGCAGGACAAAAATGCTTAACTTGGGAAACTGCTAGAAGAAGTGAGACACATTTTCAGGCTGATATTGTTGATATGCAATTATATATTATGTACAGAGCTGATCTGGGATTAGCTAATCCCAAATGACAGGTATAAATGTGATGGAAGTTGTTCATTCAAATCTCTTTCTGTAGTCATAACTTTGAATAGAAGTTATCACCATTAAATCTACGGTGTATATAAGGGCGACTCACTGAAGTTAATAGAGCAATGCCATTTACACCACATGGGAGTTTTACATAATACTAGCACTTACTTCGCAAACTGAAAATACAGGGGAAAAAAAAGTTACTCAGTATACCTTATTTACATGTGCAACTAGTGTGAAACGAATTTATAGCCTCAGTTCTGTTATGCATTTAAATATGTTCTTTATTCTTCTATCTCCTCTCCTTTGTTGAAGCATAATGGTGGGCGCTTTCCAAGAGAACATCTGGGCACATTCTTTTGCAGAATGTCATGGCTCTGCCTGAACCAACTTTGGAAATGGATCATTTTAGTTTTGTCAAAATGGCAGTTAAATAGGAGGAATATATCAAGAGTTAAAACTTCATTACTGGAGAGCAATAAAAATGCATCAAGCCTGGAATATTGTCTAGAAGATCAGATTTCTTGGTTATGTTGACACTTTAAAGAAATATGTTTATTTAAGGAATAGAAATTCTATATACTGGAATACTACAGTGATAAATTGCGTTCTAGTTAGGCTATCTCTGATGTTCTAATTTTATCGCTTGACAATGGACTGCTGCTATCCATATGGAAGTCAACTGAAGAAGGAAAAAAATAATGCTAAGCAGAAAATCTGCCTTAACCTTTCTCTAGTACTTGAATGGCACTAATGCTGAACAGTGTTTCAAGTCTGAAAACATTTAATTGTATTTGTAAACACCTTTTCAGTGGATTCTAGCAAGGAATTATCAGGTATAGATATGCTAGAGATAGCACAGAGAAACTTACCTGCTTGT
This sequence comes from Pterocles gutturalis, assembly GCF_000699245.1. Lineage (NCBI taxonomy): Eukaryota > Metazoa > Chordata > Aves > Pterocliformes > Pteroclidae > Pterocles > Pterocles gutturalis. The sequence goes on along the minus strand of NW_010139735.1, from coordinate 66,670 downwards.
AGTTTCTGAGTGGATGTGATGCTGGGGGCACTCTGAGTTTCGTGAAAAACTGGAAATAGGGACACTCACGAGTCTCCCCACTTACTTGTCTGACAACTTACCTAAATGTAGATGTTATAGGTGTTTTCGTAACCTGAAAAGTCTTTTGTACAAGTGGAGATTCTTAAAAAGGGCTACCTGGAAAACACTATGATAAATATGTATAGCTACTCACAAAGTTGTGAAGAAGTGATTTTTAACATATTTCACAATAAAATTGCTACTTGTTCTCAGTTTTGCAGATGGTTTCCCAGGTTGACTTGTTAGAATGATAAGGAAGGACGAAAGCTAATTTGGCAGAAGGAGAACTCTGTCATTACTCATGGTGAGAGCATCTGTCTTGCTCGTCTACTTCTGTGATTGAGCATTGAAGAGCCTATGGATAGTTTCTTCTGGTTTCAGTTATGGGGGACATTCTTGTGAGATGATGAGGTGTCTACAGCTTGAATTGTCAGTGCTGAATAATACATACATGCTTGCCACCCTTGCAGTTGCCACAAGAGAAATAAAAAAGAGAAGTCTGGAAGCATGAAGTGTAAAGTCCCCAGTGAATTTCCAGCCTGGCCGATGTGACCACAAGTGTGCCTTCTGTGAAGAACAAGAAAGCAAAAAGCCTGGCTTTATAGGGGAAAAAAAAAATATTTATTTATTTATAGAGGTATATTGTAACTTGTATTTTGACCCAAAATTGTTTGTTAGAATTTCATATATCAATGTGGAATTCTACAGGAAAGAAAAAAAAATCTCTCTACTAGAGGCCATGCTGTGCTTTTTAAATGGTCTCAACTAGATGAAGGCTGTGTCTTGTATTTGCTTTCACTCTCGAGCATTTTTGAGAATGCTTTGTGGAAGGGAGAGTGTTTGTAGAAGTTTGATCTTCAGCTATCGATATCTCTTTGAAACAGGTGTCAAGAATGCTGGAAGTTTTGAGACCTCTGATATAAATTGTCACTTTTGAAAAACAAGGAGAGGGATTTTAAAAAAAGTACATGGCACACCTTACTGCTTTAGTTCTGTTGAGTTGATTAAAAATACTGTTTTTGATGTAAATCAAATGAAGCATGTATTTGCAGTCTGCATAACATAACTGAAGTAGGCCCGCAAAGCTTAGGCACCATGTAAATTTACTCGTGCTCCTGTTCTTAAATTCTCTGTTCTCTTGTTCTAGTGAAGTTTCGGTGTCGCTGGGTTGATGATGTATTTCTGTAGGTGAAAGCAATACAATGCAGTTTGCAAAAATGTGTACTTTAAGTACAGTTAGTAAAATTGGTATTCAAATTCTGCATTTCTGCTCAAACATGCATTTCCATTTTCTCTTTTCAAACACCTACTTGATTTTCTAGATTCAGTATTTGTGCATATTACTGAGGTTCAGGATTAAAAATTATTACTCCCATTTTTTTACAACTTCCATTTTGAGGAAAAAATGGTCTATTGCATTGTGGGAAGGCGGAGAGCTCTCTTCAAAGGTATATAAATTAATTCTTTTCATTAGGGGAACAGAGGAAGAAAACGTGAAAATCAAATAAATTCAAATATGTTTTAAAAGACTGATAAAAGGCTAAAGGAATTACATGAAAGAGGCAGGAGAAACTTCAGAAGTACATAAGATACTATTAGCTTTTTCCTTTTAGCTTTCAGGCTCTATATTGATGTCGCAAACTGTGTTGCAGGAGTGTGTTCAATCTGCAGGAGCCAAAAGGTCTGAAAAAATAGCAGGAGCAACTAATGGCGCTCACACAAACTGCAAGACAAACGAGCAGTTGCAGTTTCATCTGCAAGTCTGGCAACAAGCACAAAGCATTGAATCTGGGTGGCTGGGGTCCGTATTGACACCAATGTTAAAGAAAATACCCGTCCATCGCAGGTGTGTTTAGTGACTTGTCACAGAGATTGCGTAGTGGCAAGTGCTCCCTCGTGATTCCAGCTGGGCTTTCCACAGAGGAGTAGGAGCTCTTCTCTTTGCATAGGGAGCCTTTCAGACCACATACAGACATCTGTTTTCACGGCATCGCTGTCTTCTGGGCTGCAAGTCGAGTGTGACGGGCTGAAAGCTGAGTGGAACTGGAGATGTGGTTGTGGAGATCTGTCAGTGCCATCCTTTTTCTTGACACATTTATGGATCCTAAAAGATGGTGGAAGCTGTACCCATCACAGAGGGATTTTATTTTCATTCCCAGCATGGGCAGAGAAGGGCTATATTTGTAAATTTTCTCTGCAGATGTAAGGAATAAGTCCTGGGTTTGATTTCATCCATATTTAGCCTTACACCAAGAAATGCTTAATGTGCAAGATGGCTGAAATTCAGTATACTAAAGTGTGTTCAGTGAAAAAATTTCCTTGTAGGCAAACTTCTTGCTAAATACCACCTGAAGCGGGTTTTTTGTTTCCTTCCACCCCTTCTTTTCCTATGAATAGAACCAGAAATCAGAAAGAGAGACATCGGTGTTAATTAAAAAAAAAAAAAAAAGGACAGAAAAGATATGTTGATTTAGAAACTTTTATTTACTTGAGTTTAATTTTTTTAAACTAAACTTTTGCATTAAAAGGATCCTTTTGTAAGAATGATGATTTTCTTACAGCTATTTGTAGATGCAAGTTTAAAGTGCTCTGCTTAAGAACAGACACCTTTTTTAAAAAAAGAGATTTTGGGATTTCTTTCTTTGTGACTTGACAAGATGGTTTGTTCATGTCAATAGTCTTTTGATGACTCAAAAGACATGGGAATGAAAAACGTTAGTACTTGCAGTCTTTTGATCCAGCTCCCCTAAGTATTGTTACACCAGAAATATATGGGATTATGATAGTTTTCTAATTTGCCAAATTTGTGGGTCTAATCCAGAGTGCTTTGGAGACTGGAGCTATTTTGGGCAGGGTGTGGGCAGGACATGGAGCTGCTCCAAAATACCCCCTCACTGGGCTGCCCCAGCTCTGGAAGTGCTGTTCCTGATCTGCTCCTTCCAACTTTGGGCAAACTCTTAGAATAGGCATTTTTGGGGTGGGTAGTCTGTCTGCTGCCGAAGGCTGAAAACGAGAAGCCCCTCCAGAGCAGGCTCTGGAGGTCCAAGCCCTGCACAGGTGGAGGGGGGTGATTTAGTGGTGTTAAATCAGGGTGCAGTGAGAGGCATCCATAGTGCTCCTGCGACTCAAAGATCTGATCTGCGTTTTGTGTTTGGCTTCTCCAGGTGCATTGCATCTTTGTAAGGCAAGTTATTGCTGTCAATTATGGACTTCCACATTGCTGAAGTGGAGAGGGTTTTATACTAAACCTCCTACTTTCTCCTCTTATTAAATTAGTGGGGGTTTTTTTGAGCCCATATCTGCATGTTAACAGTATAATGTTTTTTCACAGCTGGAGAGTAATTTCCTAATTCATCTGTACTGCCGAACATTCTCCACTCTAGTTCTAAAAGAAATACAAGGGGGTTTAGGTTTTTGGTTTTAAATGCCCCGTAAACCTCAAATTAGAAAAATAAAGCTGTTAATATATAGAGTTATCCTCTCCTGAGTATCTCTGTAAACCCTGACGACAAAAGCTGGAGGAAATATTTTCTGTAGAATCGAAATTTAGCAGAAAAAGAAAGTACCTCATTAAAAACAAATGCTGGTATTTGTACAGTGTCTGGCTTTATATATATGTGTATATATAAAAATTAGTGATTTTAAATATGTTTAAATGGATTACTTGTTTTACATGAATTATAAGCTACACTTAAGAGCTAGTGCTTCCTATATTATTTGCTTTGTATATAATGCAATGATTACAAGCAGCTTAGCATCCAATCAAGAAGAATCAGGTGTAAGACCTCAGGATGGAAGAATTCTTTAAGGAGTGGCATATCTAGAAGAATGTCTTAAAACTAAAAGAAGTAGGCTAGGAACAGAAGATCCTCCAGAAACACAGGTTGAAATCCCCATTGAAGCTGGTGGGAGTTCTGTTACTGACTTCAGTGGATTTAGAATTTCACTGTAAGGATTTTTAGATGCTTTTTAAAATAAAAAGGCTACCCATTTAATACCAAAACTTTCACTGCATAGCTTCTGTCCTGCTCAAATTCAGATTCACAAGTCTCTAAACCGAAAGGAGAACTGTAGGAAAGTAAAACTATGTATTTAAAGTAAGAAAGTATCTTGAGATCTTTTTACATCTTGCTCTTGGTAGTTATTCTCGGTAACAGAAGTGCCTGAGCTGGAGTTGTTTTGATCCATAGCACTTTGTAAGGAGGGGGGAATCAAAGAGAGAAACTAGTGCACTGAGGAAGTGCCTGGAGAAGGTATGTGCCACACATGCCTGAAACTCCCTGTGTGAATTTACAACATGGCATACTCATCGCTGGTGTTTCTTTTGAAAGGGAAGTTTAAAAAAAAAATCCACTGTTGGGTGGATTTAAGGCACTAATTCTTCCCAGTGTGAAAGTAAACCCAGGATTTAATCGAATTTCCACCACAGTCACACCCAAACAGATGACAGTGAATAGCTTCTTTTTGTTTTGCATTGCTTATTTCTGGAAAAGAAGAAAACATAAAGAAATACATTAAGATCTAGAATTGCAGAACAGGGAAGTGAAATCAGTTTGTCACAGAGGTTTTTTTTTTATTGACATCTTTAGTTTGTTTTGATGTCTGTAATTAAATCACTAATTATGTGTTTCTGTTGCAGTGGTCATGCTTTTATTACATAATTGCTACAAGTTTTTCTCTCCCCACTAACAATATTTGTTTAACCTTGGTGCATGCTAGTTACATACTTCATAATGTAAAAGCTTAGAAATAGAGTTATTGACTGTTATGACTAACTAAATCAGAGGGTTTCAAACTTCTTTGCTATAAATTAAATATGTTTTGTGGCAAAGGATCAATGACAATTAAAGGATGAAGCAAATGCAGTCATTAAACAATAAATATTATTTCAATACTGATTGAAGAGAATAAAACAAAAAAAATGCAGGAAGACCGATGGCTTTTTAAAGGGGGCGGAAGATTAGCCTAGGGTAATAAAATAATTTAAAAAATTAATATGTTCTCTGATCCTTTAAGCTTGCTCCTGTGTTTTCTCAAAAAGCATTTGATTAGGTGAGATGCAATTCAGTCACCTTCTCTTTTATTTTTTCCCTTCTGAGTTTCAGCATAATTTTTGTCAATATATTTCAATGTATTCATTAATTTTTCTCATTTGTTTATTTTATGCAAACCATAAGAGACATTTTTTCCTCAGTGAAGATTGCCTCTTTATTTTATTTTGAAATATTTGTATATTTATTTCATTAAATGAGATAATGCTTTTTCTTATTAACATAATTTCCAGTACATTAAACATATTTCTCCACAGACAGAAGAGAGGAATCAGATTAAACGACAGTTAAATCACTGGCAGCAATTTCAACTGTTAAAAGAAATAAGTGTCTCTGTTTTCTTTGTGATCACAAGATGTGCTGTAAAGGGAAATGAAATACTAAAGAAAGGAGGGAAAACATAAAGAAATAATGACTGACTTATTGCAGTAATACCACTGAGAGAAGAGAAACTCACTACAAATAAAAGGAAAAATAATATACTGGTTTTGAAAGTTACCAAAATTCATTTCTTATTGATGAGTGCAAACCTAATACAAAGTAAACTGCAGGAGAAAAAAAAAGCACACCAAACCCCAAACAATGCCATAAACTATGTATGGTGACAGAAGGAATAAATAATATGCATTTGGAGGGCTATTACTCTAAATGCCTTTAATTTTCAAATAATTTTTTAATTGTATTTAAGGAAGGGGAGGAGACGCAATTATGTATTGGTAAACTAACCGTGCACCTCTGCTAATGTGTTTGCTGAACTAGTTAGGGTTCTCCAAATGCCCATGTGTCCTTACTGCAGATCTGTCGTGTTTCTTGAGCAGGCATGGGGCTACATGAAGGGGAAGAATGTATTTTTATTAACTCTTATTATGAGATGTTCCAGAATTATTATAATAATAAATGTATTTGTCTTAATTATATTTTTATTAATATTTTAATTTCCAGAGTCTGAACCAGCTGCTTTGAAGAGATCTTCAGAACCAATGATGAGCCTGTGAATTTCTAAGGTAATGTTTACATTATTGTTTTGCCCCCAGTCAAGCTTTCCTCTGTTTGTGCTTTTAGCTGTAAACCAGTTATTTTTTATCAGAGTTTTATGTGCCTGATCTTGTAGTCCTGATTAAGGACTAGTCCAGTGTTTGCCATTTTCCTTGTCTTTCACACTTTCTCATCAATGTGCTCTACGACTTGAAACTCTTTATGCATCCTGTGTCAAATACTGTGATTTTCAGCTTCAGGATGAAATCAGAGAAAGGAGTTCTTGGAATGGGGGACCCATTTTTAGCTCCCTGCTCTATCCTGGAGTTAACTAAAAATATCCTTTTTAAAGGATTTAATTGTAATCTTTTTGCTTGTAAATGCCTAATGAGGAAAAGTGACATCACTGCAGTACAGCATTCTCCCTTATGTGAAATGGTGCAGGGAAAGTGAGGTGGAAAATAGCATGGTTGTAAGGCTTTTACAGAATTTTTTCTGGGGCTGGAGAGCAGACTCTGCCTTCCTGCTTGGTGTGCTTGTCTGCTGAAGCTGAGCAGGGTACACTATGGGGTCATTACAGAAAGCTTTTGTACACTGGTTGGTGTCCCTTGTGTCCTCTTTTGAAGTTCTATTTGTTGTGCCAAGGGGAGCTGTCAGGGCATGGAGGTGGTAATGGAATTTAGCAGTTGAGGAGACTCTAAGAAATTACAGTGCGTGTGAAACATAATTAAAGAAATAAAACCAGAAGCATCTGTTGTCATCCTCTGTGGATGCCAGCCATGTGGGGATTGTTCCCACCAAGCAGAATCACATCTGTGTTACAGTGGAGGTGCATCAGCTGAGCCCTTTCTCACAAATGCTCTAAAGCTTCTGGTGGGCATGGGTTGAGGGTCATTCCAAGTTCTGCTGCAAGATCACTGTGTAAGGAAGGTCTGCGAAGCAGAGAGAGCTGGTAAGTGAAAATAAATGCATAGAAACATTTCTAATGATGGTGCTTATACTTACAACCTTCATTAACATATTTTCAGAGGGCATAATAATCATTAATGTGTTTATTGTGCCCTTGTGAGTTGGGGCAGTAATGCTATCCTTTTTTCACACACACAGAATTAAAACATAGCCCAAGTACTTTACTCCAGCTCACATGGGGAGGCTGCCAAAGACCTGTTCCTGTTTGCTAGGTTCTCTCACAGGATCTTGACCCATCTTCTTGGCTTTAGGTCCTTACTCAATGTGCCTAAGATAGGAGATTAGTGGTACTGGGCTTCCTCTGCAGTCAGTAAAGAGAGAGAGGGATTTCCAGAGGAAAATTCTGGTCTCTGGGCATTTTCAGTCTTTCCCAATGGATTTTGGAGGGTGTCTACAAAACCATGCTCCTCTCAGGAAAGTGCCTTAAGAGAGATTTTTGCATCTCTCTGCTCTAGACCTTCACTAAGGGCATGATGTGATTCAGTACCATCATCAAATAGAACACTTACACTTTTGCATCTGATTAAGAAGCCCAGTGCAGCTGTAATTATCTTTTAAAGATGTTTCATCATGCTTGCAAAATGACGTGTGACCATAACTTGGATCAATGGGCAGCTGACAGTCATAGCAGAAACAAACAAAAAAGTCATTTGATAAGGTGTGAGGTTAAGTGAGCAGAGGTCATCCACTGGATTTTGTTGCTGTTGAATCACCCTCTGAATAGCCATGAAGTTCTTATCACTGTGAACAATTGTCCTTTTTTGATCTCAGAAGTACTGGCAGGACAACCCAAACCTTGTCCATGTCCTTTTCTCTAGGAGTTGTTAAACATGCCTGTAACCCTGCAAAATAATTGGACACATTATTAGCTTTATGCATACTGATTGTCCTTCTGAAATAAAAAGAACTAATACATAACATGTAATGGCACTAAAAGTGATAGCAGATTTGAGACTTCACTTCACGGAAGTGTGTGTAAAAGGCTTAGTTAACTACTTTTAAAGAAACTTTTTAAATGAAGTAGGTGATGAGAAAAAACTTTTTCAGAATTTAACAAGTTTGTATTTTGCATATTCCATACCAAGGCCATTTTTCTTATGACATCGCAAGAATCTAAATCAGTCTCTGACTGAGAGGGTAGGATGCTAACGGTATTCTCAGAATAACATGGTTTAGCTTTTGGAAAATATTGAAGCATGACTGCATTGGACTTTTTATGTTATATAACAGCAGTTTTCCCATTCTGCACTAAATATTATTTTCAGATTTCTCATCTTGCATGATATTGCCTATTTCATGCCTCTGACAAACTGGCTGAAACAAGCTCTTTTTCCCAAACTTGAGATACTTGTGGATAAAGGATTATTACCTGTGATATCTTTTATAAAGGATGAATACATTACAGCATTGCTTAGGCAGGTTTGCAGATGCGGACAAGGTGTTTGGTTTCTTGTCCAATGCCACAGCAAAAGTCTGTGTCAGAGTTCAGAAGGGGATTTAAGAACACTGGGTACTTGGATCAGTAGATTTAAGATCTAGAGTGGTCTGGAATACATACTGGAATATTTTCTTGTTCCATTTTTCAGTTAGGATTTTGGTTGTGTGACCCATCTGTCATGTGGCAATATTTTAAAATTAGTGATCAAACTTGCTTATTGATAGGAGTACTAAAATTCACATGTATCTTGCTGACGTTACTAAGCTCTGATGCAGGGAAGAGTGTGGTGGCAGTCTGTCATTCCACAGTCTTAGGTTTTGGCAATAATGTACCACCCTTTTCTGGAGAAAAGAGCGTACACTAAGTTCATGGGAACACTTGAGTGAAGAAAAGTGGCTTGGGAATTGGTACTTCTCTTGGCAGTATTTGAGGAAACCGAATGAGACTTCATTCTTGGGTTTGGTGGTTGGCTTTTCGTTTTTGTTTGACACAATAGGAAAAGCAAAATGAGGGAGAAAAAAGCTTGATTCCTCTGCGCTTCAGAGAAGATCTTGAACAGAATCTCTCCACTCCAGTCACTCTAATATGTGGCTGACTTGCTTATTCCTTTCCTGTTGAAATAGGATGCAGCTGGACAATACCTTCACTGAAGTACACTGGAGAAGTCTGGAAATACAAACTATAGTTTGTGAAAGTCAGAATCGATATTCACTTTATCTGTATCTACATTTGCTAATTCCTGTAGCTTTGGTGCAATTGCTTATTTCTAAAAATGATTCTACATGCTATACATTCGTGGTGTGGGATTGGTACTGTACCTTTCCCTAACTGATGAGCAGGCTCAGACTTGAGTCATATCGAGGATGGGATTTTTAACTTTTTGGTTTTGTTTGGGGTTTTTTTGTGGGTTTGTTTGGTTGGGTTTTTTTTCCCCATGGCTGTTAGTTCACTGTAATTTTCCCCTCATTTCTGAAACTAGATTTAAGGGGCATGTTCTAGCTTCTTCTGAAGGCGTTCAGTTTACTCCTTTCCTGATTGCACTTCACATCTAGTCTAGTTTTCTAAGGACGTGAGGTTCATCCCATTGGTCTGTAACATCTTCTCCCTGCTTTTGTAAACCAGTTTGCAAAGCAGATCAAAGTTTCAAAGTAATTATGTTGTATGACTTGCATAATTACTGGTGTCTGGATGCGGGACAGATATAAGTACCTTGCTGAAGAAAAGATGGACAGGACTGACTTGGTGCCTTTTCCACCTGTTGGCAGCAGCCTGCTGCCCAGTCAATGTGTGCGTAGCTTGGGACAAACCACAGGATTTGCTGCTGTCTTTTACATGATAAAGGTAATGAGGTGGAGTGGGAGGACAAAAAGTGATGATAGAAAATCAAGCTTCCATCATTCTGTTGCTTTGTGGAACAGATTAATTTTTCTTTATGTAGAAATTCAAGTGGAAAAAGTGGCTTAGATGGAAAAAAAAATCCACTTAATGCTTCTCTTGATATTTCCAGCAAGTAAATATGAACATAATAAAATGGTTGTGTTTATTGAAAAATATTTGGTTAAATTTAGATATGTTTTCTGTTTAAAAAGGGGGGAGAGTGATAATAAATGTAATTTCAAAATAGAAGCGTCCTTGGTTTCCTGTTTTCAGTAGGCTTAAGATAATTCATTTGTTCTACTTGTAAATTGCCTATTGATGCATCATCCCTTCCAAAACTGTCTGTGGGCCATCTTAGCCAGAGTTTCCTATAGCTATTTTTGCACTATTGTTAAACAGTACCATACAGCATGTTGCTTTTTCAGTTTATTGCGTGGGATCAGCACATAGTTTTCCATTGTGGCATATTTGTGTTTTTGTCACTTTTCTGGTTCATATACTAGCATATGGCCAGAAAGACAACCTTTTTTTCCTCAATTTTCTTCTTTTGTATTGTTTAGTTCACAGTGCCTTTACATCAACAATTTGTAGAAATCAAATTCCTGGAATATAATCAGTTTGCTTAAAAAAAGAAGAAAAGTTTGGAGGATACAGTTCATGTGGATTAGTGAGTGTTGTGTGAATGGCTTTATTTTACAACCCAGGGCTGTACAGAGGGGAAAAAGCAAATGCCTATTTTTATTTAAAGTTCTCAGTTTAGTAGTTTAGTTTCAGATACCTCAGCATGCCACTCTTGCACAGAGACTCGTGCCTGCATCAAGAGCTTTTCTGAAGCAAGCAGAGCTCTTCACATAGGCAAAAATATGCCTCATGGATATCACTGCATGACAAGGACCATATGTTTGCATTTGTTGTATATGTAACCCCAAACCAGGCAGTACCAGGACCACATGTTGTCCAACTACTACTTTATTGCAGTTGATCTAAAATTGACAAGAGATTTTTTTTATGGTGCTGACAGTGTAGTTATTGTTTTGTTTAATTTTGACCTTGTAGAGAAGACCATTTGTTCTTAATTTACTTTCTCTTTGGTATCAATTCTTACATGACACTCAGATAAAGAAATTCCTTGTTTTATCTATTAAAATAATCAGTACAAACTCAGCCACAACGAAGAAAAAGTTATCATCTCTGTCATTCAGTAGTCAGATTATTGCCACACATTGGAGGATGATTTGGTGGTAATCCAAGAAAAGAATTTTGTTGTTACCATGGCTTCTGTAAAACAAGGAGTTAAAGGTTTAAGCAAGACAATCGCATAACTTTCTTACCTGTGTAGTTTCAATGTACTGCATATTTTTAGCTCACCCAGGATGCAGTGACCAAAGACCAGTAATCACTTTGAAATTCTGTACCGTACCTGTATGACGATAAATCCACTGTGTTGGCTTCTTCTGGATTTTCCATTTGTTAAAAGTTGTTGCACACCGTGTGACCCACTATGTACAGTCTGCTGGAAAAAAAAACTCATTTTCTTTAGTTTCTTTGGTTAGTTAAGTACTTTCAAGAATACCAACTGTGATTTGAGGTAAAGAATCCCTGCAGCAATTAGGATTCATTTACTACTGGACCATTTTATTAATTACACATTTGTAACCACATGGCTAGTCACAAAACCAATCGCACATGTCTGTATTTAGAGATTTGTAGACAGAAGATTTAACGTAAACATAGAAATGTTAAACTACCCATCTGTAGCCTGAAAAGAAGATAACAAGAAGGATTCTGTTCTCTGTATGATTTGTGAACAATGCTAAGTAAATATTCATCATTAATATATAATAACTGTTGCTTTTGGCAGTTCACTTTTCATCTAATTTGATAATGTGTCCAGTAAATGAAGTGGTACAGGCTGCAGTGTTTTACCATCACAATTGCATATTTTCAATCATTGTTAAATGAAGGCAGCTCAAGGCAAAGCTTTAACCCCCACTAGTTTTGTCTGTGATAAAAAGAGAAGGTGCTATCAATCTTTATTGTCTGTCTCGCTTACTGTAATTGCATTCAATAGTCCACTGATTCTGTTGTCTGTGCTAATGTCAGGAGCAGTGAAGAGCCAGATGCTCAGACTAGATCATATGCATCCAGTGGCCACTTTGATAAGTTGGCAGCAAGTCTCTGGGTTCGATGATAAATTGTTAACGCTATAGCTTATGAGCAGCTGAATACTGGGAGTGGATACGGAGAAACTTCTTACCTTGTTTTAAATCTGCCATTATGATGCTAGCTAAAGGGCATGCCATGTATTATTCAAATGCATCTTGTGCTGGAAATGTGCCAATGAGTCATTGTATCCCCATGAAGTGTAAAACAGCAACAACAAAAAACCACAACAGCCTCAGAGTGATTTGAACGTGACATTAATAGTCCTAAGACTGTAAAAAGTATTTCAAAATACTTTCTAATAGTTATGATTATCTGATTCAACAAGAGAGCTTTTGAATTACAGTATTCCATCCTTGAATCAATCTTAAAAAGTTGTTTTTTCTTGTCAGCTTTTTTTTCTTTAATCTGAAGTAGCGGCTGGATCATTTTACAGAGGAACAAAGAATAACACTTTAGGGAAGCATGAACAGTGATATACCTCTGTGGGGAAAAAAGTGCAAATAAGGGAACTAGGGAATAATTTACTTGAATTCTACATGTTACTTGTACCTTTAGTCTATGTCCCATATCTATGGTTCCTCATGGGTTAATTATTTAAGCTGTTTAGTGAGTGTCGTCCCTTGGACAAGTAGCTGTCAAAGGAGATCTAAAGACTCAGAAGCCTCTGCTGCACCCAGTTCATATAATTTCATCAGAAAATGATCCTATTTTTTTCTCAAGATAGATTTAAGTGGTATGATCCCAGCTGTGGATGGTAGTATGCTTTGCACCATGTCATTGGTGGCTTATAGCTCCAGTATTTCTGACAGCATGGACACGAGGTCTAGCGTTGGTGCTGTACAGTGCCGTCTGAACTCTCTTGTGGCACTGTGCTCGGAGCATTCCTCCAGGAAGGACATGCAGGGCGGTTCTCATACCTGCTGTAAAAGCTGGTTCAAGGGTGCTCAAGGTGAGAACGAAGGCCTTCCCGCTGAGGAGAATGTCTTTGTGGAGAGTTCTTGGAACTTGAGCTTTTGGGAAAAAGAAACATCACTGTCTTCTCTTAAACTTTAAATGAGTAATTAATTTTCAGCTTTCAAGAGGCCAACTGAGGTACTGTGGCTAGGAATTGGGTTCTGAATAACTTCTGGGCCAGACTGAAGGGCCTCCCTGCCGCTGTGAACAGAGCGCTTCATCTCCTGATGGGCACAGGAGTAGAGGCGATCGTCTCTTCACTGCTTCTCTGGATACTTTAGGCAGCTCATTTGACTGCTGCAGGTGTTACCTATGTACAGCAGCCTCCTTCCATGCAGTATGGCCATATGATAAATAACCTCTGGTGAAGCTGGCCTTGACTGAGGAGAGGGACAGAACACTGGAGAATGTGTGTGCAAATATTGGTTTTCATACATCATTTCTATCATATGAAATCAAACTGCATCGTATTTGGAAATGTATAGTGAACATCGTGCTACTTAATGCTGCAGTTTGCAATCTGATGTGTACGTAGAAGTGTAATTATTTGAGGGAGCTTGGAAAACTAAAATTAGTTTGTTAAATTCATTGTACCTACTGTTGCTTTTATTTTTTTTTTGTTTGCATTTTGTTCAAATTACTTGAAGTGCACAGATGTTCAATTAAAGCTTAGAAAATCCATGGCTATAGCTATTTTGAAACAACATTGTTGAGATTTAACATATCTAATAATGCTTCTCTCTCAGAAGAAATTCAATTAATGACTCTGCTAAATAACTTTGCATTGATAAGTTAAAGGAAATGTGAAGTAAACTATAAGGAGATGCAGGCTGTCTGCTCCATTTATTAATTAGAATAACAGAGTAGCCCATAAGATACCAAAATAGTAGATCAGCTTTTCATTTTCATATACTCATGTGTGGAAGAACTCTGGTTCCTTTGCAAAATGTATTGATTTCTCTGGAAATTATTGATACCTCTCTTGCAGTTCATGGAGACCTAACTTGAAATAGCTGCCACAAAGAAAATCATCCACTAACACTGACCATACTGTGATTTTGATTTCCTTCAGCACTGCTTTGTAATGTGGAATAATAGAAGTATCTTGTATATGAGCCATGGTTATAGCATTGGGGCTTTTACTATAGATTGTAATATTCTAATATAAAGAAAGTAAGCTTAAGATAATGTGGAAGAGATGCAATGGTAACAGCTACAGCAGAGATGCTGCTGGACCAGGAATCTTCTGAGTGGTGGTTGAGCTTCTTAGGGAAGAATCTCAGATGCAGAACAGTGAAGGTAAGTAATATGTGAGGACCAAAAAATATTTTCTGTTGTGTTTACAGTTTGTGTGTTCTGTGGGGTGTTTGCCAGTTTCTAAGCAGAGTTTACTGAACCACATTAATTTATTTAGTGTGAGGAGTAATATATAGAAGAAGAGTTTAATACTTATTTGAATTGTTTCTCTGGTAGGTCAGCTGGTATAATACTGTGGGTCTGACTGAGGCCAAGATTTTGCCCTCACAATAAAGTCAGCAGTCATCCTCTTTTTCACTTCAGCACAGAGGATTTTGCCCTTAAGTTATCTTGTTGTTAGTGTTGTTATTACTAAGCGTTAGTTAATAGCACAGAAGCAATTGAAGTGTATCCATGACCTAGGTACTGTCCTCAAGGATGTCGCATCCCGTGCTTCAAACACCTTGGCAGTGTGTTCTTTTTATATATGCTGCAGACAAATCAAGACGTTTTATGATGAAGAAAGTTAGTAGAAAGATCATGTTCAGTCAAGTGAAATTGGACTTTGTGCTGATGTAGTAGACGGTAGAGCATGTTTGTACGTTATTGGAGCTGTTGCATGTTTGGACCAGATGCTTTGAACACTGATCAGCTCTGCCTTTGTTTGGAGGCAAGTGTGGGGAACTTACAAGACCTGAAAATGTTCAGAGATTTCTAGCACAATCTCAGTGATCACTACCCCATGCCTACCTGTATTTTTTCACTTTTGGACTAACGAGGGGGGCACATTTGCTGGGGGAAGAAGCAGTGTGACTTCTGGGCCCATACCGCTGGCTCTCTAATGCCCTCAGGATGCCAGAGGAGAGGCTGAGAGCCCTTCATGCTGGAAGGACTGGAGTGACAGATGACGTTTTACAGTTCTCACCAGATCTTACAAAATGCTGCACTTGGCCCAAAGAGAATGCAATGCCTTACTGCTTAAAAACAGGTCTTTAGTAGAAATAGAGTAGCACTTTGGTGTGGATATTTGTCAATTAAAAACAAACAGTACACAACAAAGGAACTACAGCAGAAGTTTATTTTGGGGCTACTGTTTTTATTCTTAATTACTTGCCATTAAATCAAAACTAAGTAATTTTTACAGGATAGTTAATTGAAGGAATACCCTTTAGAATTCACTCAGAAGTTTTCTACCAGTTTGACATGTTGTTTTGTACTTGTGGTAGAGCTGTGTCATTTCTAGTGTATTGGTATAAGCATCAAGTTACTTGTGCATTCAAGAGTGGCTTTTTAATTTATTTTCGGTTCTCAGGTAACATTAGAAGCAGTAATCATACCTGTCTCTTTAAAGTGACATGGCTTCATGGAGTTATTTTTGAAATAATTTTATTTGCAAATGGTCTGCTAGACATTAGTTAGGTTGGAAGATTTCTGCTGTAAGACATAGTTTCTGAAAGCTCTACCAGAACAGCAGATAAGAACTGATTTTTGTCTGGGGCCAAAATTGGAATTTTGTGTGTGAAAAATATTGTCTGTTTGTTTTTTCAGCTGCAAAAATAATTGGGAGTAAATGTAATGGCTAGACCTATTGCTTCCTTTATATTTGCAGGTGATTACATTCTTGTCTCGCTGCTTTTAAACTGATGGGTGATTCAGCTCTCAAGGGAAGTTACTCATTTATAGCTGAGCATATCAGGATCTGTACGTCCTTCTCGCTGTATTGGGGTCTCAGCTGGGATACAGAGCAACCTGAGAGCACAAACTGTTTTAACAAAACTGCAGCCATGGTTTTAGATTTTGTATGATAAACAAGATATTTTGCTTCTTGTTAAAAATAAATCATATGGAAATAAAAAAATATGTATCCAATATCTTGTTTAGAGGGAGGTGGAAGAATCAAGTTTAGAAATATTCTGATGCTCTTCTACAACAGTACAATATTCAGAATTACTGCACCTAGATCTGAAGCCATGTACTGTGAAGAAGAAAATTCTTCCCTTTGACTCAAAAACCTTAATTTCAGAATCAAGCATTTAAAATCAATATTCCTTTGAGGTAAATTCTGAAGTAAATTGTTTCAAATTAAGGAACCAAACCAATTTTCTTTGAAAAGATAAAGGCCCTTAATTTAGAAATCAATTAGCATATGAGATAAAATTTCATAATTTCATAGTTAGGACCAGTTTGAAGAAGGAGAGAAGAATTTCTGAAACATGTTAGGAGCATTAAATTTGAATTTCTTCCTGCAGAAGTTTTGGCATAAAATTTCCCTCAGTTTGTGGAGTATCATGCTGGTTAAACTTCTCTCAATTATGGAGCAGGAGCCAGAGTCCATAGCCTTTTGAAGTCAGCAGCAGCTTTGCAGTTGAATCAGTAGACCTAGGATCATATCTAATGAAGTTGTAGTATTTAAAAAAAAAAAAAAATTCCTTTTTTTTTTTTTTTTTTTTTCTTTTAAAGCAATATGATAGCCGGGGAGGATCAAGTTCTGTCACAAGAACTTAGTTCTTTGATTTCTCGCTTATGTAACAATTTCCACTTGTGTTAAGTAGAACATAGTCAGTAAACATTATGCTCGTCTGATTAGATGAAAAACTTCACCTTTGGAAGGAGATGAATAACTGCAAAATGAAAGTTATTAGAGACTCTAAACTTTTCCCCTTTTCATTCTCATATGGGTTATATTAGTAGTGATTTGGGCAGATTTAAAAAAAAACCCTTCTGATGGTTTTTATGCATTTTTCTGTGTTTCTAGAATTGGCTTATGTGCATAGAGTATGGGTGTAAAGTTCCCTGGCTTTAGTGGATTTCTCTGTTATATTTTAAAACATCTGCATGTTGAGAAACTGGTCAGGTTAGTCTGGCAAGGTACTTGTTCAATAGGTGTTTGGGGAGAAAGCTCAGCATTTTTAACATGTGTTGTAAATTCTTAATTTGGGTTGCCCTGGAATTTGAAAGGAGTATTTGTGTGTTCCTGTAAGTCTTGTCAGCATGTTGGTTAATGTATGTATGTAACATCTGTAAAAAGTATATGAAAAGCAGCCGCAGATACTGCATGAGCACTTGTGATGTGAAGTCTAACGTCATTGCTAGGTATCTGCACAGATGTTAAATGGCCGTCATAAAAAAAATTAGAAACATTCAGGTGTAGAAAATTATTCAAATTATGTAAATATTCAGATGTTTATATAAAAATAAGAAGATGCCACCTTGTGGTAAGAGCGATGTTTTAGTGTATCCAGAAACCTTTGGGTGAATAGGGTACACATCTGAAAGCTGGCAATGATTTTTAAATTTTTTTTAAGCAAGAGTTTAATAAGTAAGATTAAATTCTAGTTAGAGAATTACATGACCAAACTTCCCCTTTCCCATGTGTTTTCCTCCTCCTTACGGATGCACTCTTGTACTCAGGGTTTTTACAGGACAGTTGAAGCAAAAGCTGAATATTTTCAAAGCTGCTTATTCCTGTGTGTTTTCAAAGCTACTTGCTGTTAACCCAGAAAACTGGGGCTGGGAGGAGGAACACACCTTTAGGTTGGGTTGCGGTTGTATAGCTGAGTCTTAGTTTTGTAGTTATGGCTTTGTGGTAAATACTGCATAGATAGGCTGAGATAGCAGAGTGAAATGTTGTCTCTATTTTAGACTCAGCACTTAGAGTGACTATTATGTGATTTGTAGCCAAAACTTATTTATGGAAAAATAAAGGTTTTAAAAGATCGATCACATCTCTAAATTTATCTAACAGACAGGCACGTCTAGTACCCATTATATTATGCCATTTTTTATAATGGATTATAAAAAGTTTGTGTTTGCCTTTGCACCTATTCAAACATAATTTGGAATTATAAGGTGAATTGTGTATCCTAACAATATCACCTTTCTCACCAGGATGCTGTTCTTTAAATGTTTGTTGAGATTAAAAAAGAAAACTTAAAAACCCCCCAAACCTTATGCTTTATTCTGTATTCTGTTTTCTGGGATTTAAATAATCTACTGTATCTGCAAAAAACTTAGTGAGACCGCGGTATAAATGCTGTCATGTACGTGATAACAAACTACTGTTCTCTTATTGTTTAGGTCTCTTTATTTTACACATTGATGGTCAGGAAAAAAAATACAGAAAAAATAATAATTGGAATACAGTCTTAAATTTTGTGCGTGCATACACACATGCGCCTTAACAGCAGGGGATGTCTACCCTGTGCAGGCACTCCTGTGCATATTGATGCTAAATTTATATAACAATATAATAATAAAAAAGGGGTTAACAATTTTTCCCCAATTTGAAGAAGTATTGTGCTCGTAATTAAAACATACTTTCTCTTAACATAATTTATTTCTTTGCATAATGTAATTTGACAGAGCATTATAAATGTATATCTGTATGCTTCATGACCCCATTATGAGGACAATTTTTCCATAGTAATTCGTGTTCTGTTTCTTCTTGCTTTCTGATTACACAATCAGTATTGAGTTGTGCAACCAACATCCTGATTAAAATGAGACAAAAATGTATACAGCTTAGCTCACTGAAAATCTCTTCTTGTTCCCCTAAAGACAATGGGAAAATTCTTATCTGTTGAAGAAGACAAAGTTATTAAAATGGATTGCAAATGGAAGAGTAGAAGGTGGAGCTCCAGCTCCCCATGGGAGGAAGGCAGGGTAGGAAGTATCAGCCACAAAAGCCACAAACACAATTTGGAGAAGTATTGCGGGAGAAAAGGAGAAACATTTGAAAGTTGGCATTGACAAGAGGGGTTTGGGAGAATGTTTCTCATTTTTCTCCAGATTTTAGGATTACAGTAAGGTGCTGTGTTTTTCACAGCAACAATTAATTTATTTAGTTACCAGAAAATAACTTTAAAAAAAAGTTATTTTGATGCAGGAGCCAATGCTACCTAGTGCACAAATAATTTTATTTTTAATTTTATCTTGCCACCAGGCTTAAGAATCTCAACAGCACCAATGGTGGGTGACTGCTGTGAACTTTGCCTAGCCCAAACAGTTTACAGCTCCAGTTTTGAAACTAACCCAAAATGTGCTTGAAAAATAATACAAGGAAACCTGTTCAGTCAATTGAGAAGGGTTTACTATAACATTAGTCTGGAATAATTTTTGTGGTTAGAATTCAACACATATTCTCCCAGGATTAAATAGCCTAAATTGTATGCATTTTTGTTTGTGTTTCAATTCCCTTTGTTTATTTTTTGTTAATTTTTTTAAACTTTTTGCAAATTTTATTTGATTATTGATTGGCTATTAGTTAGAAAAGCAAAATTTTGTTTTATTTCTTGAGAATATTAACAAAATGAATGCTGAATGTATAAGCACACATATCTGCAATGCTGTGTTGATTTTGGGAATAATCAGCTAAATAATTAAATCTTAATGCTTGAGGTTTGAACATATCCATAAAAACTGAGAAACTGAGTTGCAGCTTTGCCTGTTGTGCTCTGGCACTCTTATTTTATTGATTCATTTTGTCCTTTGAGAATGTGTTTAGATGGATCATGGGTTGCTTGCAAGCAACAACAGCAAATTAATCAAATGTATTAGAAAATGGTGTGCCACAAACCTTAGCAGTGGGCCAAGTTTATTAAAATGCTGATTAACATAAATTTTTAATTTTTTAAAAAATTATTAGAGCAGAAGTTTGGCCTCATGGTCCGTACTTAGGTTTGGGAACTGTGAGTTCCTAATTTTAATTCCCTGGCTTTTTTTGATAGCTTTTTCTTGTAGCACATAGAGTTTTAGAGTATCTCCTCTTATTTCCTACGGAAATAATGCTACTTACTACAGTGGTACTACTCAGGATATTAAAACTCCAAGTAGTTATGCTAGAACTGGTTGGAAAATGGGAAACAAGTCCTGTGGAACACACAATTCTAATTATTGCCATTAATGTATATTGAAAAAATTTAAACAGAATTTCTTTGGAAGGTGTGACCTGCTCTTTGAAAGTGGGGAAAAATACTTATTTTTTAATCACCTTCATCTCAAGAGCTGTAATTGAGGTTATGAAGTTATAGTGGATTAACAGGTTAGTGATTTTTTTTTCAATATGGGGAAAAAAAAATCAGTGAGTTTGTTATAAAAACTTTACTTAAAGTGCTCAAGCTTTAAACACAAATGTGAAATCAAATGTTTTAAGTTAGGGCCAGAAGCTTCACATTAGAAATTAATCATGAGATGTTTTGGTGATAAAATCTCTCTCATTTGAAAATGTAATTTGTTAACCAGCACAATATCTATTTCAGGGCATTATTCAAGCTCCAATAAAGATTTTCATAATATTATAATAATGTGCCAATATTAATCCTTGTGTGAAAGGAAAATGTGCTTTTTTTCTCTTGGCTCGCAATCTCCCTTTTTTGTCCCCTCTGGGATGCAAACCAGAAGACCTCGGGACATAACATGATTTTTGCTGACATAACAGAGAAGTCACAACTCATCTTGAAGTAGAGAGGGTTGTTGGTGGGGCAGCGAGACTCCCGTCCCTCATAGCTGGCTATTTGTTGGCCACGGCCACTTCTGCACATGCCGTGGGTGTGCAAGAGAGGTGGGATGCTGGTGGCTGAGCAGTCATTCCCCAAAGACTTCTGTGCTCTCCCATGGATGCAGTGTAGTTCTGCGCTTCATGTCAGTGACCTGCCTGGGTAGTAAGGGGTCTAGGGAAGGCTTGAAGGTAAAGTGCATCCCATCTCTCACACTTCCATTGTATTCTTGTCTCTCATCCTTCCTTGTCCAGCTTTGTTGGATCTCACCCGCATATGGTGGTGGAAAAGAATACACATAACGTGTTTGATCAAAATGGACTGAAACAGATGGAAGTCTTGGGATCATACTGTGTTTTCTCTTTCTCTGCTCGATAAAGGAATAGTCAGTAAAGTACTAGCAAAGTATTAGTTCTGGGGAAAAAAATGCTTGCAATTCCCCTTGCATTTGCATGATTTTCTTTACATTGTAAAAACCATTTAATATGACTCTAACATGTTGATTCCGGGAAGCCGTGTAGAAAGGCAAGAAATACGTGACAGCGCTTGAACTGTGCTATTTTGCCTATGCTGTAATTATTTTCATTTATGAAATTCTAAATTCTAAATTCTTTTTTAAATATTGAATATTTCTGGTGAAATGACAGCTTGTGCTAGCTTTAGGATATGCCTGCTTGGTAATTATTCATGAGAAGCACAGCTGAAAACAAACTAGTTATACACCTTGGCAAGTCACTCTGATTTTAATTCTGTGAAAGTTCCCTATGGCCATGTGGCTTTATTCTAAAGTACTCTTAACAGTGCAGATGTACAGAATGCCATAGCTGTTATAAATTTTATTCCTGTATTCAAAGTTTTGTATCATCAGTGCTTCAGGAAAAGAAAGAAAAAAAAAAAAAGGAAAAAGAGGAGGAGGAAAAAAGACTGATAGTGTGTTTTGAGTGTTTGTCACATACTTCATTATGTGCAGCTATCATACATTACTGGAACAGAAATATATCGTAAGTAATATATCTCAATGCATGTTCAGGGCATGTAATGGAATTTACAATGTCTGGAAGAATGCATCACTGAAATGCACTAAGTATTTTAAAATATCTTGTTTAAGCTATGATACAACAGGCAGCACCAGCACTGACATTTTTGGAAGTTTAAAAGTAAGAGAATTTCTATGTAACATTGGATGAAGAATCAAAATGCTTCAGATTTAGCTAAAAATAAAACATTTCTCTACTTTCGCCTTTTCTCCATATGGCTCCTGAAACATTCCTTCATTTAAATAGGTTTTAGAGCTCTTTCCTTATAGTTCCTAAAGCATTCATTGCTTTTGAGAAAAAAAACATTTTAGCATGTGCTATTTTTGTTATTCTAATTAGAAAAAAAACAGCTGGTCCTGCGCAGCTCTGACTGTACTCTTTTCAACACATTGTTCAGATTTTTTTCTGTTTTTCTGTCAAGCTACAGGCTACTACCTCATCTCATCCCACACAAGGCAGCCCCTAAAACACCTGCATGTGCAGCCTTAAGTCTCACATTTGCCAGCAAACAAAAAGAGAATACTTTATTGGTTACAGGACACATACATCAAATTATTTGTATTAGGAATATATATATTCACAAGTAAGTGGAAGTGACACCAGGCTAATGGGCAGTAGTTTCATTTTCCATTCAGATGTATTTTTTAGTGTCCTTAGCATGTATTCTTTCTCATACATACATATAAACCAACTTTACTGCTTTCATCTTAAAAAAAAAAAAAAAAGGTAATCAGCCTTCACTTAGGATTTTGATATCTGTAAACGTGTGTGCCTACAAATAATCATTGAAGCTGATCAAAGTCACACTCTCTGTTGCTATGGTAATGAATCCCCATTTTGTTTACGGATGGGTATGTGCCACATGACAAGAAATGATGTCAGGTGGAAAGCTGAGATAAATTAAATTTGTGGTCTGAAGTTATTAACATATGTTTTGTGTGAGTGTGTGCATGTATATTAACTAAGGAAGGGAAGATCCAGAAAATTTTGTTCTTTAAAAATGACATGGAAACACAGTGCTTACAACATAAATCACAGAGTAGTTTATTCTGGTTAGATGAAAGAGACATAGAGCGGTTGGGGCAATGACGTTTCTGTGGCACATCCAAATCAATGGAGCTGTTCTTTAATAGTCCTACTCGTTATTTAGTTTCCTTGTCCATTGTTTCCTCTAGTTTGCAATTCCATTTGTTGATTAGATTGCTTTTGCAACGATCCGTAACTTTACATATGTGTCTTTTGCCCAAATTGAAAGTCAGAATTTATTTCTAGCTTAAAGTAAAAAAAGTCATTACATTTATTTACAAATAATTTCATAAATACTATTATTTTGGAAAGCAGAAGAATTCATACAATAAATACTAATTGCATTTCAAGACAAATGCAGTAATACATTGGTAATTTTGAAACACACTTTGAAGTCCTAAAAACGTGCAATTGAGATGAAAATCTGTGTATCTGTCAATAAGCTTACTTCTGTGGATGGAGTATTTCCCCTAATGCCAGCATTCTCTGCTGGGTGTTGCAGGAGACTGGCCTTTATGGGTCAGAATCAAATGCAGGTTGGTGTTGGAGAAAATCAAAAGCCTGTAGTCAAAGTAATCATTAAAGGAAATTTGTTTCTGTACAAATTTTGGATGTGACTGCCTTTTCTTTTTAAGTTTTATATGTATGTGTATGCATGTACATATGTTTTTGGAGAAAATGAATGAATGCATTTTCCTAAAAGGGATTGTACTAGCTGTTTCACAAAGTGTGGATGAGAAACTGTTTTTTATCAACAGTAATTTTCTGTTCTTGGTCATGTGTTTACATGAAAAGGATGCCAGAAATGTCTCTAGCCAGCTGAGACTTCAATTTCGATGACTTTCAGTTCCACTTATAGCACCTGTCAGGCTACCTGAATGAAACCCCACTGAAGTCAGCAGCAAAACTCAACAAGTTCAGCAAGTTTGGGACTATAGGATGGTAAGAAAAAGCAGTAGCCAGCAATTGAAATGTGTAGTGTTTCTGATTCCTGAGGGTACGGGGAACTTCATACTGAATTGAATAACTTGTGAATCTGATAAGTTTTCCTGCATTAATAGTTTTTAGAAGCTGTAGGCATTAGTTAAGAGAGGCAACAGAAATGAGCATTTGCAGAAAATCCTGTGCTATGATAACATCTGAGGGGCAGGGCTGTTAGATACAGCAGAGATGGGGAACTACTGCCAAACTTAGCCAATGCTTCAGTGGAACAGTGTCGATTTCTTCTTTTCCAAAGTTTGGCTTGTTGGAGCATCTTCCTATGCAGAATATCAGGCTAGAAACATATTAGAAACATAAAATATTAGACCAGAAACAGAGACTGTAGCAGTTCTGTTGCACCAAATATTATTAAAAAAAAACCCAACCCTGCACTGAAGATGCATTGATATTTTTGTACATTTATATGTCATTATTTAAGATAGGATCAACAGTGAATTTGTTACTTTGAAGTCCACAGACCATTTTTCTGTTTCTTTAGAAATGTAATAATCTCTCTAATTCACGTGCCATGTGGTGGTATACCACCTAGCAATAGGTGTGTAATTGAGGGCAGAATTTGACCCTTTGATTCTGTAAATCACACATGATCATTACAGAAGAGCTCAGATCTTTAGACGTCGTGTGATTGCCAGCTCACCAGCCACCCTTCCTTTGTCACATTATTTTTTTTTTAGAGTCTGACACTCTAATGAAAGCGATACAAAAGGCTGCCAGAGCCCAGCTCAGAATGCCCAATTTGCTTTGACTGCCATTTTAGAGAGCAAAAGTGTGTTCCATTATTTGTATTGATATTAGGATGAATGTAGAATGGCAGATCTTCTGGATGGGGGCTACACCTTTAATTTTCTTTAAAGGATTGTGCACATACATGCATGTTTGTGGTATCACGTAAATAATAATTCAGTAGTAGGAAAATTAATGCATTGCTGAAAGTGGACTAATAGACTTCTGCTGGCTCTGTGGAGCACTAGAATTTAAGCATTACTCAATTTTCAGCCCATACACCTAAGTGATAGGATTTCAGAAGATTTTGTGTATGTCTTTGTGTATAAAAGCTGAGCAAAACCCATTTTCTTTGGCCCAAGCTTCTAGAATAATCTACAGTACATCCAGTTTTACTCATTACCCAAGGTCTGCAGCACTGAGAGGAAGTGTGCCTTTTTGGCATGCTGTTTTGAAAATCTTGAATTTCTTTTCCTTCTGTCTTTCTCTGCTGCAAACTTTTTCTCTCTTCCTCATCTGACATACTTGGGGAGAATGAGAGCGTTGAAGCAAGCTTGTCAAATGTTAACCTGATAAAGAAAAGGCTTGGAAATTCATTTTGTTCCCTGGAGAGAGGCTGTATTATTCTGAGGTGCCCTCTGCTATGTCAAGAGCTAAAGATGCTTCGTGAACCACACCTAGGCAAAGATGAGTAAGACCCTCCCTTCGAAAGGCTCAGACCTGTTGAGCATCCTTTTCATCATTATACCATACAATATATTGGAGCATCTCAGATTAATCATCTCTTCCCACAAGTAGAATTTCCTTTTGTTAAGACCTTGGGGAAGCTAAATTTTTCAAAATACATGCTGGATGGGACTGAAGGGTTCTTTTTTTTATTCCTTTTGGAACCCCATTCACAGAAGCAAACCTCCAAGTTTAAACTTAAAAAACAGGCAGCAAGGGTTTCAATTCAGACAAAGAAAGATGAATTGGTCCTGAGATTCTGTGAAGATCCTGCATTCTCCTGAGTGATGGAGAAATTTGTGAAACTCATTATCTTCCAGTCCAGCATTTTGGAGAAATCCCTGACTATATCAAATATAGCTTTGGCATAAATGTGTGCAACTAATATTAGAACTCTAAAAATGATCTAGTTAATCATAATTTCAAAACAATGCCTAGATATTCTTAGAGGTAGAGTTTGGGTTTTTTTGATGGAGTCAATTGAGGCTTAATTTTCTGTGTGGATATTACATGCACAGATCTTGAGCCCCAAGGGATTTCTTCTGAGACATGACAGTGAGAACATATTGTTGCATGTGAAAAATACTTCTACCTTTGTTGCTCAACATAGAGAGAATTTTCTGACTTCAGAACATGTTAAAAAAATATAAAAAAACAATACCCCCCCCCCAGTCACCAAACTATTACTTTTCATTCTAAGAATTTGCATTTTGCAACAGAATCTGAAATTTAGGTTGTGAAAATGAACTAATTTTTAGAAAAAACAGATATGTAGAGCTTATAAAGAAATTGGATGCACAGAGTAAATTCATATATGCAGTACAAAGTTAGGCTTCTGTATGATTTATTGGGTTCATTTGCTTCCCTTTTCTACTTTTATTCTGGATCTTTCTATTGTTATTCTTCCAAAAGGAATACAGCACAGCAGATACATCAGAGGCCATTATTTACTGATTCTGTATATTGTTTTCATAATGGTTGAACTCAGCAATTCATGAACTGATTATTGAGTTTCAGCAAGTGGCTAATGAATCATTGATGCTGGCTCAGGGAGAAACAGATTCCTCATGTTTCTGCAATTCTGCAGGTTTCCTCCAGATTTCACAACTAGTTTCATTCATTTCATTTATTTCTTCCCTACCTTCCTCTCTTGGAATATTACCTTCAAAAAAATTCCCAAAGCCAGTGACCACTTATGTAGCATCAAGTGTTCTTCACCAGGACTGACTATATTGACAAAAAGAATATGTAAAAAAGAACCAACGGGATTTGCACATTTCATGAAGTCTCATGCGAATGAGAAACTGTGAATAAACTTTAAGTCATTATAAATCAGCTACAAGATGGCACTAAAATAATATGCAATTTCAAATGAATGATTTAAAGTTAGCAAAACAAATTGTTGATGAATATAGCATAACGTATTCCTTGCTTGTTATAGAATAGTAATGAATTATTGTTAAAGATGCTGTATTATAGTTGTAATGTAGCAGTATCAAAACTTTAAGAGCGGCCTGCAAAAAGGCTCTTTCCATTCTCATTTTTGTCTTACAGCTTTTTGAAATGCATGTCCCTACAGAATTCTTACAATGTAGAATTTAAAGATTTATTTCTGATAAAAGGTTTAAATTGCAACAGCAAACTATAATAAAGCCCAATAACAAGGCTGAATATATATTAAAATAAAGAAGAAAGAAAGAAAGAAAAAGGCATAGATTTATTGCTTACCTGTCTGTTCATGAAAATGGATCCATCATATTGCAACTTGATAGTAGCTCTCTATAGCCCCTATGTGGGAATTCAGACGGGGGATAAACTCATGAGGTTTATTCACTGGTTGTATTGCAATGTGTGTTCGAACTCTATAGTAACGGAAGATTTTCTTGAAAGTCATTTCAGTGTGGATTAAGCCTTACTTGTCACCTTCACCTTTCCCATAAAGAAAATTACATTTGTCATAAACTGCCAAATTTGGTTTGTTTTCATTTCTACTAAACTGTTATTGAGAATGGTAGATTATTTTTTTTTTCCTGGGGTGAAGTTGAATAAGATTTGTGAAATAGGAAATTCCAGAAGTATACATTAAAGAACACTCACAAGTTTAGAGGGCTTATTTATAGTCATATCTGATTTGAGATCAGATTTCTGTGGTCATCCATACCATTAGTGCACTAGTGGAACAATTGTTTGGATATTTGGTTAGGGCAGCATCCTATATTTTACCTTCTGAATAGATGTAGTCAGAAGATGAAGTCAGGATATATATTTTTTAGTAAGTTATGAGAACTTTTTAAAGAGAAAATTCAAGTATTTCATGAGAAAATAAAAATATTTCAGTTAATGTAGTTCATTATATTGCCATGATGGCTACATGGAGTTGCAGATGACGTACAGATGGTCTCATGTAGGCTCCCTTTCCTCATGTGGTATATTGCTCTCTTGAGTATTTGGGTGTGTGCTCTTGGGCTCTTGCTCTCTTTTATTTTCCTTGCCCTTTTCTAAGAAGTAGAGAGGGGCAGTCTCATCGTGGGAGATTAAATCGTATTGGATGACTGAGTCTGGAGAAATGAGGAATGAGGAGAATGAACCAGAACTACTATTATATGCAACAGGAAAATTGGCAGGCTAGCGTATTTATGTTTTTGATAACACTTTTCTTCCAGTCTTGCTCATAAAACCAGTTCATCATCAAAACCAATTTGATTGAGTTGAAAAAGTCCATTTGCTATAGTTTCTGTTGAAACTTTCCAAGCAGCTCTTCTTACAGTTCCTGAGTAAACACGTGGTTTTGTGGTTCTTGCGATTCAACACCAATCGCCATTTTGATCTTTATGAAACGTGAGGATTGCCAGGAGCTGATGTAGAGAAGTGTTCCGCTGCTTGCAACCCTCTTCTCGGAAAAGGGAGCATTGGTACAATTTTAAACCCCAAATAACAAAAAAACCTGACTTTCTGAAGTCTAAAATGATCCTACTTTAGTAGTAGAGGCAGTAGCAGGTACCCACAGGTAGGCTGAACTGTTTCCTCTTTTTTTTTTTCTCCTCATCTTTCTATTCATAGAGAGTGTCTGCCATGTATGGAATTTAACTGCAGTTCATAAGGTTTGATTGGAATTTTCATGAGCAATATCTTTGTCAGATTTGTTCAAAATAACTGAGAGAAGATTTTTTTTTTACATATTTTATATATTCTCTTTTAATAGGTTTAAAAATTAATGAGAAAACTGTCTTTAAAATTAGGAGGTAAATATTTTACAGTGTTAAAGTCATTGTCTTTTTTAGTATGATAGATCATTAAAATAAGTGGCATTTGTGATGTACATACATTTTTCAGGACAAAGACTGTGAAAACTTATGGAAACTTCTTTTCAAGAGCTGATGCAGATAAAATACCTGGATATTTTTTCAGGTGTATTTAATCCTGCTGAGGAGTTAAGTTGAAGTGTTTGAACAATTATATTTAAGAGAAGACACTTTTTTCTTTTTTTTAGAATAATGAGATAAAAAAAGCAAACCTGTGAAATAGTATCCCACTGTATTGTACTGCAGACTTGGAGAGAGTATTGTATTCCAACTTCTCACAAACCACAGGAGCAGACCACATATCAGACAGAGAACAAAACAACAAGAATGAAAGCCCCCAAAGTCTGACCAGCAGCTGTTAGATTTAAGCTGAATAGAGCTAAGGCTAAGAGCCTTGGGGATGGATCCTCAGCTGGTATAAACAGCTCAGCAGAGTTTGGAGTTGTAAATGGGCTTGTTTACCCCAGCTGAGGATCTGCCCAAAGTTTGCTCTATAGCAGGCTTACTGCAGTTTTTAAATAAATAAGAGCCGGTCTTTTCAGGTATTTATTGCTCTTCTCTTCCAAGCTTGCTGCTGTTCAAAGCATGCTCTGTGTATATGTTGAATTTGATAAACAAGGCAGACACACCATTTACAGATTTGGTGCTTGTCGACTGTCCCCTTTTTTAAAAAGAGCTGCTTGCATGTAAAGCTTCTTGACTGCACGGAAGTTACGATAAAGCAAAGAAGCCGCACAGTCCTTCATGCCAATATTCCCTTCTTTCTACTTTTGTCTAGACTGGTCTGTGTACTGAGAGAGGTGAGCTATTAATATTGCCTTTTTACAGCTAAATTATCTGACTCCAGAATTGCTCACAGATTCTATTAAAGACCCCTATAGAGGATTGCTTCTACAAATAGGCATTTTAATTCATCCGGGTACACTAAGGTGTTACCTTCCTTTCATTAATAAAATGGAAACTCATAAAGAAAACCAGATTATCCTGAATTTATGATCAAGTAATTTTGTTTCTCTTAGCTCTAGTAATAATTGTGGAACATTATTTCCTTGTTTCTTTTCCTTTCTCCTTCATATACCTAGACAATCTTAATTTCTCATGTTTATTTATCTTTTTTTCCCTTTTAATTTGACACAAAAAGCTATCTAGGACCCCAGGAGGCAAACACTGAGAGTTAGGAATTGGTCCTTCCTAACTCCACTTTAATGAAATAATAAGTATTTAGTTCATATTTACCAATGCTTTAGAAATTCTAGGTTATTCTTTTTGTATTCTATCTTAAAAATTCTTAAAATAGCAGTTTCTGGCTTTATTTTTAAGACATATTTTGTATTTTTTTCTGGCATTTTGTTACCCATGCTGTAAAGTGATTAATCTTTCTCATCATGACTTTAAATATTCAACTTTTTACCTGCATTTTACTATCTTTCCCCCTGAAATGAAGCTTTCTCTTCTGTTTTTAAACCATTGTTTTGATCTTTTCTCCCAATCAACTCAAGGTGAATGTTGTTAAGAGACTGATTAAATGAAATTTCAATACATTTGTGGTCCTCAACAGGGATAAATCACCATAGTTTCCTGACACCAACCTCTCTCTGCCGCTTTACATCAATGGCAAGCCTGTCTCTTTATTGACAGATGCCTTTTTGGGGGAAAAACCCTGAATCATGTTCCTCAGAAGGCAGATCATGCTGTGGATCACTTTTCTGCTGCAGAGCACTTCTGAAGCACCTCTGCAGAGACCACTTCACTTCAATGACTGGTTCATGGACTTAAAATGAAGTGTGCAGAGCTAAATTATCTCTGTAGTTGCTTTGGCTAAACTTCCAGTGGTAGGCTATGCTTCTGAGATCTCTTAAGAAGCAACTAGAGAAAACATGTGGTGCATTTTCTGACCAACAGAAGGGTTGGGATCCAGCTGGGTTCAGTATGGCAACATGACACAGGGGGAATGTCTTTATTCCCAGCTAAATTTCGAAGTAACTAAGATACCAGCAAAATTTAAAGCATCTTTGTTTCATGTGCCTTTTCCTTCAGAAATTGCTGAACTCTTTTAAAATAAAGGAAATGAGATTTCAAAATTAATTTTACCCCCCATTTAAAGTTAATTAATCAGATTTTAATAATGATATATGAAAAATGGCTACAAAAGTGGGAGAGACATATCTCTGTTCTTGTCACAGAAAAAAAGTCTCCCTCAAACCATACTTTCTAAAAATTTTTATAAACACTTTTGGTATTGTTTCCTTGCCTACAGGTTCATAATTTGCCCCTTAAAATATTTGAAATGGTTCTTGAGTGGTTGTTTGGGGGCGTGATTCATCTCAAGTTACATACCATTCTCACCGTTTTCTGAGAATTGTTGCTGATGTCTATTGAGGCTGCAACCACACTGTGGTTCATGGAAAACTCCCAAGTATTTTGTAAGCTAAATTTTGAATGTCTGTTTAGTGGAGTGTTTTTTCCAAATTCACGACAGTTGTACTCTGTGTAGAGTGTGACCTAATGGGCATCTGCTCTAAAGCAAGTGTTGGACAGTGCCTGTTTTGGTACAATAGTGTAAAATCTGTTTTACTGGTTATCATACAATTTTATATCCATGAGCTATTACTGTGTTAAAAATCTATTTTCTTTATTTCAAAAATTGTTTCCTTTAATTAGTAGCATTCATTATTTTTGATAATCTAGTAGCTGAAAAGTAGTTTATGAAGGTGGCCTAATCTCTTAATGTCTCTGTTGGCATCATGGACATTTCCCTTCTCATTCTAAACGAAATCTTTCTTGCTTGCACATTCTTAACCTGCTCAAGCATTGAAAGCGAATAAACTACAGATTCTTTTAATTTAGAGTTGCTGAAGTTGCTGAACAGAAATATTTTCAATTTGATATTACTTCCATGATCCAGGAAGAAATAGCGTGAAAATCCAGACAAAGCATTGCTAGAACATGGACTGAACATTTGATTTCTTTTTTTGTCCTTTAATAAAAGAATGTGGAAAAGAAGAGCTAGGGATAATACTCTAACATGCCAAATCCTGGAGCAAAAAATAAAATTAATCAGGTTTTTGCATTTCATTTATATTATCTCAAGAACAGGAATAGAAAAAAACTGAATTAAAGACTATCTGTACCTGTGAAAGACCATAAACCTTACTCTGTTCCAGATGGAGTCAATGAGAAAGTTCTGACTTAATAGGGATTTAGGGTAGGTCCAATAACATCTAAATACCATTCGTCTGTCACGCATCTTAAATGCTATAAAGTGTTTTGCAAAGCAGGTCAATATGTTTCCTCCATTTTACAGCTGGGATAGGTAAAGCATGTAGGATCAGCATCCTCTATAGTAACACCTGACATAGCATGAGCACCTTCACATCTGATGGCTTTGCTGGCTGCTGGTGTAAGAATGAAGGTGAGTCTCATCCACGCTTTCTTTGGCATGAAGTAATCCCACTGCAGATTTTTTTTTGTCAAGGCGAAGTAGGATAAAAGGATAACACACTTTTCAGAAAGGAAATAAAAATATAAATCTTGACTCAAGATCCACCTTACTGGAATGGGCTTGGTTTATCCCAGCTCTGTCTTCTGCTGTTAATCATTTTACTGTAAGAATATGATGTACAGTGATAACCTACATAAGTAATTTTCAATAGAGTAAATTTGGCTTGGCATGTTTAATAAAAAATAAAGTATTGCTGGCAATTGTAAATCATGAGACTAGAGATATAAAGATAGTTTTGAGAGTTTTCTGTGCTGGTATTATTGCTTTCAAGCTGCATTAAGTACTGAAATTAGTCTGAAAATAATTAATTGTACAAAATGCAGGGTAAACATTCCATTACTTTTTGTAATGTGATAAAAAGTAGCAAGATCCATGTAAAGCAGTTATTCTGCCTCTGGTATGTGTATTGCATAAAATGCAACTTCCTGTAAAATTACTTAACCTGCACAGAGCATAGAACTTTTGCTGCATGTACGATCAGCTTCGTGGCAGAGAAGCAAAAGTAATTTCCCTAATGACTGTCTGAAAATCTTGAGATCTGCAGAGCATCCTCTTTTTATCTCTAGCAAAGCTTACACGATCTCTATCTGCCTATTTATGACACTGCAGTATATGACAAAGATTACTGCATCGTGCAGGGTTGAAACAAAAAGCACATGTCAAAACTCAAGTAGGAATCTTTGAAAGGTCTCCTGAGGAAGAATCATTCTGTTTTGTAACACAGCCTTGCCCTGAAAATGTCTCTGTAAAATGTGTCCAAAGGATTTATAACACTTTATATAGTCCAAATGCCCTCATATTTGTTCTCAAATACATTTAAGTGTATGGAAGCTTTTGGATTGCAGGTATGATTACGTGGAGCTGCTAAAATCTTACATTTTAAAATACATTACAAGCCAGTTTGATTACCATGACTGCCTCACTGTCCTCTCTCCCATTGGGCTTTCCCTGCCCTCCTTTCACTTCTCCCTTTGCCATTTCCTTTTGCATGGGTGAAGAGCTGGCGTGCACGCCAAGGGCTTTGTGATACCAGACAAGGTTGCAAAGAAAACAGCTGGCTAGTTTGGGAGAAATAATTTTTGCGTTGTGCTTACGGTACCTGGAAGGACAGTGTTTCTTCAAGGGGGCAGGAAGGCAGGGCTAGTGCAAGGATCCGGTGCAGATTACTACCATCAGTGTTACAGTACGTTGGTAGAGCCTGTTCCAGTTCCTTCCTATTGATGTCAGTGCAAAAGTTTCCTTTCATTTACTTGAGGTATGATTAGACTGTTAATGAGCAGGTCCCTGAGTGTGTTTAGAAAGTGCGCAGTTAGTAACCAGCTCTAAAGGAGCATCTGGGTTTGCCTGCAATATTCTTTAACACAACTTCGTAATCGTAAGAAGACTAGTGCTTCAAAAGTTTCTTCTTTGTTTGTTGTTAGAAGACCATGTTTAGCAGGTACATCAACAGTGCTACATTTTCTCCATGAGTTGTTGATACTCTCTCTTTATACCTGCATACAAATCTAAACCAGTAATTGTTATTCGAGGGAGTGTACAAGGCAATAAATAGCTGTGTATACTCCCACTGTCTTGTCATGTTTCTGTGAATCACAAGCTAATGACTTCAAAGTTTAAAATCTGTTCTCCTACAAACTATTGCTATTCTATTCCTGGAAGTAAAATATCATCATAGTTTATCAACAGCATTGTTGCTAATGATCCACCTGTTCTTATTTAGATGTTGATAGCCTTACATGTCCCTTGGATTCTGTGTGTATGGAGTCACAGACACACATAGTTTGTATCAGCAGCAAATGTAAATCACTAGGGAGTACTCTGGGTGATAAAATAGGAAATTCAAGTTCATATGACCAGCCAGTGTTAATGCAAACAGTTCCAATGTACTTCACAGGAGACATGAGGCTGGTGTTTTTTCTGTTTGTGTCTAGTCCTGTCAGCTGGAAAGCTCCAAACTGGTGGACTGGTTTTGAAAGTGTATGAATAGCTCTATTATGCTGTAGCTGGTATTTCTCCCATTGATAATACAGTAACTAATGTCCATGTCTCTGTGTGGTGGCTGAGAGCATAACTGACTTCCTGCAAAATTCTCCTGTATTATCAGTATTTAACCTCATTAGTTTATAGAGTCCTGTGGAATACCTTGTGTGTGAAAGGAGCAGAGTAGCACCAATTGAATTATCTGTACCACCTATGTACATACACACAAGTCATCAGTCCCATTTGGTACTTCTCTAAAATATTTGTAAATGTTATTTTAAATAAACATTTAGCTGGTTCATTATTAAATCTTTGTATAAATTTCATTTTCTATAAGATGTTGGAAATCTTTAGAATTCATCAGCATGTCTTGATACTTGTGCTTAGCTAATGTTTTACATTTATAGGAGTTTTAAAAGGCAGGTGCAATGTGACATATCACAAGAAGCAAATTAAACTCTTGTAAAGCACAGCTGGAATGCTAAAAATGTGTATTTGTAATTTAAATATGTGACACCATCACACTGTAAAATCAGTTCATAATTCGAAAACATCTGTTTTTTTCCAATATGATGTCTAATAGTATATTTAAATAATTTAGAATGCAATAAGGGAAAGAAAAAAAAAATTAGTCAAGCTATAGTAAGTGATTCAGGACATTTCTTTTGTTTAAATGTCCTCCTCCAGATCTTTAAGTAACCCATCATTTTGAAGCTAATTCTTGGTTCACATTATAATCGCCATTGATGAAATACATATGCCAAACATGTGTGCTGTTATGACCTTATTGTCAGTCAAGAAACAGGTTTTGTAGATGCTATTGTTAAGAAGGATTTACACACTGTCATGTTGCTGGGTTTTTTTCTTTTTTTATTATCAGAAAACTGAGAGTCAAATAAAAGTTGATTATTTTAACAGTGAAATTTACATGAATACATATATATAGTAAACACAATGATGTCTGAAGAGTTTATGAGATCTGGAAACATACTTAAACTAGATTAAATACTGACTTTAAATGTGTTGGGATCAATTCGAGTTTAACTAATAAAGTTTGAACAAAACCACAACTTCTCAAATGAAGTTAACATGGTAGATTAGCCACACATCTGTCATTGGTGTTCATGTAGGAGGGTGTTTGTACCAGTGTGATGAAAGTCCTAATGGATGTTTTTATCCTGCCTGAAGTGTGCAAGCAGAGCATTCCCCTGGTTTACTGGCAGTAAACTATATCACCTTTCTCTTGTAATTGCATAAGCATCTATTTAAGGTAAATAGAGGCCATACATTCCTGAACGAGTTTTGTGGGTTTTTTTTTTTGTTTTTTGGTTTGTTTTTTTTTTTAATGGGTGTGTATGTATAAATGCTTGAAGTCTTCACACATACTTGATAATGCCTAAAAAGCACACTAGGCACAGTAGTACTATGCAGAGAGATTTTTCAGCTTAGTAGCTGGGCAGTGGGCAGTGGTGTTAGTAAATACTGTGAGGTCCATCTATCAACTCTTCCCGGGCATGTGAACATTCTGGAGAAAAGCTGTGTTCAGTTTACGTGCTTTCCATTTTAAATGAAACTAATTTTTGACCTGGAAATGAGGAAAAAAAAAATCTACAACTAACTTTTTGAGAGCTAGAGTACATAAAGTTAATGTGCTGCAGTTTACATGCATCTATGTCTCAATCGTCTTTTCTCAACCTTTGCTGCTGCAGCCCACCACAAGCTTTTCATCAGTTTATGCATTGTGCGCCAGGGCAAATAATGACAGAATATCTAGCTAAAGAAGGGGTACTTAATCAGCAATCAAGATTCAATTTGTTTTAATTTTAGCAGGTGTTTGTGAGGTACATTGATGGGAGAGATAATATGTACTGCTTTCATTAGCTCTCTTGTTTTTGTGCTTGAACATTTAAGAGCCAGATGTTCGGAGGTGAGCTGATCAGAATATTAAGTCTCCAGAGGTTGGTTTCCATAGTGTTTTACATTCCTTTCTTTATCTCCCTCAGTTCACCCTGAGCTATGAGGTGCAAGTGCTCGCAATGACAGACTACATCTCTGCTTCTTATTCAACTAAAGCTTTAAATTAGCCTAATTCTCTTTAAAAAAAAAAAAAAACAATAAAAAAAACCAACACAACGCTAAACCTACAAAAAATAAATCCACGGAAAACAATTTTATTCTAATAATCTGCAATTAATTCTTGGTCCTTGGGTCAGACTCATTTCTCACTTAGAACTAGTTTAGTTGATAAAGCTCTAACGGAAATTATGTGTTTAGTAACTGGTATTTTACCAGGATGTTTTACCTCAGTAAAAACATGGAACTCCCATCAGTTGGTAAGCTACTGATTCCATCATCTTCCTAAATTAGATATATAATCTAGATAATGTCTCTGTTTTGGTTAAAAAAAAAAAAAAAAAAGTCAGAATGCCTGACCATGAGAGGGGACTGCAAAATGGACATTGAGAGTCGCTTCAGTCTGGAGGTGTTCTTGAAAAGAAAACATGCAGGCTGTATTTGAATATCACAGGGTTTTTATGATGTAAGGTCGTTGAGCCAATGCATTAGAGCAGACAATAGGATTGCATAAGAAAGGCAACTTAACCTTTTGGTTTATGTTTCTAGCCTGATAGGTAACACCCAGCAGCCCTGGCTCAGTAGCTGCTGCACTAATAAGTCAGGATTCTCCTGTACAATAAACTCCCCCAATGTTGTGACGAGGATTTCCTTCAGCAGAGAAAAATAAACCCAGAAATTAGGAGTTAAACAGAATTGCCATTGGCAAATGCTAGAATGTTTTCCCCCACTATTAATTGTTCTCTGTTTACTTTGATGCTCCAAGATTACCCTGTTTTACAAGCATATTTTCTTAATTGTGTCACCCTGTACTGTAAGTGTGTCAGAGGGGAAACATTTGCAAGTGATTAGATACGGACCTTTGTGTCACCAAATGTATGAGGTACATACCCTTATAGGATATAATTGTGATCTTTTAATATGCGGCCATTGACCCAGACTTGTTATTATCTATTATAGTTTATAATAATGTATCTCTTTATGATTAAATGATGATGCCCGGCAGAACACTATGATTAGCATTTCAGTTATTTATAGATTATGTCAGAGCAGTAATAAACATAAAATGCTGTTAATGTGTGGCTAATGAAATCTGGACATGAAGAAGTTTATGAATTGATATAATTCATTTGAGTGTTCTAACTGAGCTGCTGGTTCTCGTCATAATTCAAAAGCTTAGCAGGGTTCACCGATTAGGTGGTAGACTAATTTGCTACAAAAAGTCAATGGGTTTTCATCGTCTTGGGCTATCATACACAGCATGGCTGATTGCATAAGGACTATACAAAGTAATTCTCATAAATATATTTATTAAGCTTAATATGTTCTGTGAGGTTAGGATGGAATCAGCTAGCGCACAACATATGTGGAACAAAATCACAGTGTGTTAGATACTAAAAAGATATGTTCAGTAAAATCATTCAGGACCAGATCAATGAGGGAGTTATTTGAATTTTAAAAAGTGTGCAATTCAATATCAAATAGAAATGAGAGCCATAAAGAATGATACAGATGATTGACTGAGTGTGCTCGACGTTTATTTTATTTTGGCATCATAATTTCATTTCATGCTACAAATACAGTTTTAAACTTAAGTTACCTAGCGCTGAAAAAGCTGAGTGTATTTGCAGAGCTAATGGCAGTACTGCTTTCCTGTGGCTGTGAAAAACTGAGTCACCTCTCACAACTCTCTCACTACTTTCTTCAACGCTATTGTCTATGGACTGCTACCTGTCCTTTTATACCACTCGACCTGATCATCAAAAAGGTGCTCCTAGTCTTTATCAAATATATATATATATATTTTAAACAACGGACAAGTAGTGCATTGGATGTGACTTCCTCTTTGGGATCTTTATTTTTTTGTCAGAGTCTGTCAGTTCATTGGTTTCTTTCTCCCTTTCCCTGTGACAGCATCCTTTGCTCTCACTCATTCTTTACCCTCGTGCGTCAAATCCACCATTGGTTTAATCAGGGTTGAATTCATGGGCAGAATCCTTTATTCTACCCAGAAGTGCTATAGGTACAAGACTTACATTACCTTTATAATTCTGTTTTGGTTTTTTTTTTTCAGTATGTTTATCTTCTCCAAAATGCACTATTTTATAACCTTTTGTTTGAGCATCTATGCATAAACTGACTAGGCTCTTTTATGAAGAAAGAAAATCTGTTACGGGCTTATACAGAACGTCAAATACATTAGAAAGGCACTTAGATAAGGTATATAGCTGAAGCTTTTTATTTATTGATTTTTAATACTAACATGCATAGTAAAATTTAACAAAAAGTATTAATAGATCTTAATATATTGTAAAGAAGCAAACCCAAATGATCAGAAATTATTTAGTTGCTGTGCTTCTTACTTAAGAAACTAACAGGGTTAGTTATGAGATTATGACCCTGGGACAGTCTAGTTGATAATAACATTAATCACAAAATTTTCAAGTTTTTCATCTTACATTTTTAAAAAACCTATGTAGTTATTAAAGGGAGAGAGGGAAGCACTGCTTGAGAACATGGCTATACCATTGTATAATCATTTCTTATTATAACTAGAGTCCAAACAGAACCCTTTTATATTCTCCTCTCATATTTGTATCTTGACCCAATGCATGATCCATAGGAGGCCCTGCACTTTAATCTCCACTATCAGGTTTTTCTCTGTTGCTTCCGAATATCATTCGCATTACACGCTACAAAAAAACCCTCCCTCTTCCCAAGTGGTTGCTTTAGAGCTCCTTGGGAGATTTAGAAACAGATTCATACATTTTCTAAAGATGTTTTAGAAGAAAAGATTAAAGATGCATTTTTACGCCCCCATATATGTTATCTCCTCTAGAATGTGGTGTGTGAGCTAGGGTGGAATTCAAACATCGTAACGGCACTAGGGGCCCAGAGCTTGCTCTGCCTGTGTGCTTCGTGCTCCAAGCAGGTTGTCGGATGTGAATCCCCAGTTTATGCTGATGTTTGGGAACACCACAATGGTGGTACACGAGGTGACTTGTCTCCTGATAAGTTAGGAGGAATCCCCAACTTAGGATGAAAAACTCTTCTGTTGTAGGTGGCAGCTCTTAAGTTATTTGTAGCATTGAGACTGTGATGACTTTTCATCTTTGAGCATCTGTGGTTGGACCCAGAGTTGTCACCTGGTGACTATGTATGTGGGTGCATCTCCCTGTCTCATAGGGATATAATATTTGACTGGCTTTTCTTAGTGGCTTCCTGGAACTTTCCTAAGACTTGGGTGAAATAGAAAAAAAGTTTTGTAGAGGTAGTGAGCTGAAAACCATCAGAACAATTCCTAGGTCAGGAAAGTCCTCCCCTTAGCCAAGCATCCTTCGTGTAAGATTTAAAAGGAGAACGTCTATCACATCTGTTTGCTATCTGCAATATCATCTTTTGTGGGATTTTTTTTCTCACGTTTATTTTAAATTTCTTGTTAGTTAATTAAAAATGCAGTTTATATTTTTTTCCCATGTCACAAATGAGAATGCCAACATTTCATTTATAAAGTGATATGTGGTTCAGCTTCTGTTCTTGATATTTTCAAGAGGCCAGTGATTAAACAAACCTATGTGGAATATGCTCTATTATTGCCCTCTCTAGGCATTGTCGCATAAAACCTTAAAGGTTCTGGTGCTAAATCCCCAAGGCAGCATTTTGATTCATGCCAGATGTTCACTCATGGGAGAGATAAATGTTTAATAATTTTTTGCTGTTGTTACTGCTTTTACAGTGTGTTATACTGCCATGGCTTGCTAAGGCTAAAGCTCTGTTTTGCTGAAGGAACACGCATATAGTAAGAAAGATGTTTTCATTTCCATCGGCTTGGTTTTGCTTGACAACATGGGAGATTTCAACCTGAAGCACAAGTAGCCCAACTCTCCAACTTGACAAAAAGGTTTAACTGTGCAATCTGAAAAACTGTTTCAGGGAAGAAAGGCTTCTAAAACCTCCAGTTGGTTTTAAAAGTCTCAAACTTTATTTGGCTTCAGATAACAAGTTATAATCTATTTACACAGATTCCAGTGTAAAGAAACAATTAAAAAAAAAAAAAAAAAAAGGCTTGACCTGCTTTGTTTCTTTGTCCAAAATGAATAGCATTAATCCCACTTGCCTGTGGTGTTTGCACATTGTATCTCCAGGCTAATAGAGCAATATTCATAATTTTAAAATAGACAAGTGCCAAAAATTTTAAAAATAATATTATATATTTCAGTGAAGTTGATCCCCATCAAAACACTGATAATGTCAACAAAATTACTCTGGTTTTTGAAGCAAGAAGGAGCTAACAAGAAATGGGATGCATTTTCCCCTGAAAATGGAAGTTGTCTGGGTGGAATCCTCAAAATCTGAGGCAACAGCTTGTGACAGGTTTGGGTAAAGTCTGGATTTTCAGATACTTCTGTGCAACTATGAGGAGCTCCCTTCACAAATGTTGCTCCTTCTCTGATGCTTCAAGAGCCGATGTGATAATTGACAGAGCAGTGCTGCAGTGTCTCTTTCTATGAAGTAATTTGAGATCCTCCTGGGTAAATTAGCTTGGGGTAACTGGAGCTTGAAGAATGCTGGTTACTAGTAAGTAACCAGTAAGTAACTCTCCTTCTAGGTGTGTCACTTGAGTGGTATCTGAAATAGTGACAAGGGTGTTTTTTCTTTTATGTCCTGTATCAAGCAAGAGGAGGGGAAAAGCAGGGGAAAATGTGTGAGTCTCAAGTGATGAGACATGAGTATGTCCTGGTTAGGTTGTAGATGATCACTGCTCATCTCAAAGAACACTGTTATTGAGAAATGACCTTCCTTTAATAGCCATGAGCATCCTCAAAAGAACAACTTTCTAAAAAAAAAAAAAAAAATTACCTTCTTTGCCTCTCTGCCTGTCCTGAAGGGCAAGCAAGGTAACACAGAACTGAGGATCCATCTAATTTAAGAAGGATGTTTGCTGAGCTCTTTCTCTCATGCACATGCACTCTTTCACATATTCACCTTTCCCACTGCATTATCTTAATGAAATGAGGTAAACCCCCCCCCCCCATCTTTCCAGTTCACCCTTGTTTAGAACTTTTAATTGCTTGGTGCAGATTTCCTTAGGCTCTACATCTTCACTGTTTATGTGCTGAAGACCTAATTCTGCTGTCCTGAATAAGGATGACAGAGTTGGATCCACATCAAAATCAGAAAAGAGTTTATGAATATAAATCTGTGTCACATTTTTCTCTGGGTCAAGCTGATAAAAAGCCATCTTATTCTGTGAAAGGACACCATCCTCAAGGAATAAAAAAAAATAGGAATACAGGTCAGACTGCTTTCAGAAATTCAAATCTTGTTTTTAAAATTAAGGAAAAGGTTGTTAATCTGTACATTTGTAAGTTTGGCATCCTGTGTCGTACACAAAGTAGTCCTTGAGAATACTGAGAAATATGTGGGTGTGAGGATGTAATTAAACAATGTGGCAGTTTTTTTGCAAGCAGTGATGATGCAGGGGAACTATGTCCATTTGAAAAGTGTGTGTCCAAATCCACAGTCTGAGCTAACTAGTTAAATCTCTTTTTCCTTGTTGCATATGTGATGACCCAGTGTAAAAAAACAAAACAAAACAAAACAACAAAAAAACCCCCACACATTTGTAAGCTGGTAAAATTCTGATGAAATGCGCATAGAAGTAGTTTATCAGTATTTACATGTCTTCAGAAGACAAAATACCTTAGCTTTCTTTGAATGGCCTGGGTAAGTTTCTGATTCATCATTCTAACAAACTTCAAGTTCTTTGTATAGATTTTTGGATGAGGGGAGTATTGCACTT
The DNA here is from genome assembly GCF_000699245.1 of Pterocles gutturalis. NCBI lineage: Eukaryota > Metazoa > Chordata > Aves > Pterocliformes > Pteroclidae > Pterocles > Pterocles gutturalis. Next base: position 24,776 of record NW_010139735.1, on the reverse strand, counting down.
CAGATATTTCCGTTAATAGAGGTTAGCCTAATAATTTTCTGGCATGTTTTGCTGTATTTTCTTCTATCTTACTCCATGCTGAGTGTTAGTATTGTTCTTGGCATGATGCTTCACCTTGGAAAACATTTTTAGTAGCTTCTAGGATTTGGCTAGCTGTTGTTTCAAAAGTGTTCATCTCTATTGTAATGTGACAGTAAAAAACCATCCTGGACGATGCAGAAGTACTTACAAAAACAAAATAATTTGCTTATTATGTTTAAATATTTATTTCCTTTATCTTTCCTTCCTTTAGTTTTACAAAATAGTACAGATCTAAAAAGCATTTAATAGTGGTGTTTAAACTCTGGATAAAATGAAAACGACAAAACAAATTTATGAGCTACATTCACCATTTGATATATGTTTCTGTAGATCATATTAATGTCAATGGATGGGGGCACATTTAGTTCATATCCTAATGTCCCTACTGATTATATGGTTTATGTTGTGTTGGCAGGTAAATTTGAACAAAACAATTTTCAGAGCATTTTCCTCGAAACACAGATCAAACCTGAACAGAAGGTAGTAAAGGAATTCTAAATTTTTTCCTTGTACTTCCTAACTTCATGATGTATAAGAATGGTCAAATTGCTAAGTAGGCTTTCAAAATTATCCTTCAAATTATTGATGTTAGAAAGTAAAAGTAGTAGCAGTAATGAAAATGGTAGTAGTAACAATGATAATAAATTATGGCTCTTGTTCTCATGATTTTTAAAACAGGAAATTTTCCTATTACATCTGGCAAGTAATGCAAACAAAATTGAGGGACTCTTAAAGCTATCCCCAGACCAGGCTACTGAGAGGTGTATATTATATATGCTGTGTTATATTTTTTTAGTGTTCCACGTGCAAAAGATATAGCAATATTACTTTCCTTTTCTTAACTTACAAAATCATATAGATAAAAATACAGAAAACCATTTCTTAGACAAACAGTAATGACAGCACAAGTTGAAACAGCTACAGTAAATGGTAGAATTGAGTTCTTAACTTCCAACTCTGTCTGGAGGGAGCAGAGGAATGTCATCACCTTGACAAAATGTAATTGTGAATTTCTCGACTTTTCTGTGCTAGTAGCCAGTCTTGAGACTGCATCCGGGATTCTCCTGTCCCATCTCATGGAGGGACTTTCTGGTAGAGGTGATGCTCAGAAATAGAGGGGCTGCAAGATGACTGCCAGAGAGGAGGGAAAAAGAGGCCACCACATGGGGAAGCTGCTGGTCTTTAGATGGTTATCTCCAGAGAAGGTTTTAAATGAAACACCACTGAACTTAGCTCTGCCATTTAATTTCATATTTCTGTGTTCGCTGAACTCTGAAGTCATTATGGATTCAAATGCAAAGACCACCTGGCTATTTAGAACCCCCAAACAATGAGAAATGATGGTGAGTTCAAGGATCCGGTAGCTCCGTCTTCAGATTGATGATCATCTCAGAATTATATATAAATGCGATACCTCTCCTTCCCATTTATGCCAGTTCCTGAAATCCTTTTTCTTTGCACTTACATAGTGGTCATGAGGTTGTGTCCCTTGCAGTAGCAAAAAATTATGTAATGGACACCTGAAAGAGAGAGAGGGAGAGGAATGAAATGTATTGGGAATTAGGTGATGGAAAGAAGTAGGAAGGTGAGGCTGCCATGGCTTGAGTTTTATGATACAGAATACTATCATAGCAGAAGTAATGTAAATTATTAAAATAAAAGGTGAGCACAGGCAAGCCAACAATTACTTTTTTTAGTTCAGGGTTTCTAGTTCAGTTTCCGTGTTTGGATATAATGAAAGCTGTAGAAATTAATTTCAAATATTTGGACTGCCAATAAGTGTGGTACTATTCTTAGCATTTGCAACTATTGTGTTAGGTTTTGTTTTTGTTGGCCCCAATATAGGAATCACTTTTTTTTACCTTCAGTGGACATATTTTTTTTGGAATCCACTGAAGATAAGAGTCTGTAGAATATAATACCTTTGGTGTGCTAGCTCTAACCAACAAACTACTACGCATTTAGGAGCTGGTATACAAGAGGGGGAGTACATGGCAAGTGGAAATTAGTTCACGTTCTTAAAGAACGGTATAATAATTGCTCCTTCCATAATTCTTTTCTCTTATTTCTTTTAGTTGTAGGAAGACAGGGTTTTATATGTGTTAAATATGTTATAGGACGATTACCTCTGTTTCAACCAAGCCTGAGTTGATAATTGTGCTGTAATGTATTATAGCATGCGGAGTCCTGAACTAGCTTTTCCTCCCTATATTGAGCTCTTTATAATTACGTTAATTAATAAATAATAACTTGTGATAGAGAGAGAGAGTAACAGCAAGGTTGCAGTTGGTACCATGGGGCTATTTCAGCTGGGAGATGCCTATATTTGGAACATTAAATTTATTTTAGCATAACATTTTGTGTTTTTTATAACTTACATATTTCTTCTGCATTTATACAAATAACCACACACATATAATAAAAAGCTATGCATTTACACACATTATACACAGAAGCAGACAGAGAAGGGAGGAGAGCTGCAATAGATTATGTGCTGTAGAGCTACATAAATGGGTTGTGGTCTTAACATAGCTTCTCCTGATTACTGGTAAAAAACTAATTAGGTTTTGTCATTTATTCACTTGGAGTTTTGTCTCACTGAAACCTTGCTACTCTATTTAACCTACTTCTAGTCTTCAAATATCTGCTGCCATGGTATGTTATGCTTTTTTTTTGCTTAAATTAACTCCTGAATAATACAGCATAGCACATACAGGAGAATGAAAAGTTTTCACATTTTTAATACAAGACTGATTTTATTATATCACTAGAGAAATAAGTTAGATTGCTCTCGCAGTCTCAATAAATCACACATGAAGTCTTCTTTTTTTCTAAATTAAATTTTTATTTAAATAAAAGTGTTATGTTTGTATTTGAACTGACAGCTAAATCTGATAATTAGAGTGCATGAAGTTGGCTTTGATTGGCATTGTAATTGGATTGTCATTGGGCTGAAAACCTATTATCTTTGGATCATGCCCCATGAAATCTGTTGAAGAAACTTTGCTGCCAGTCATTAAAGCCACCATCTTGGCTTACAAATTAGGTTTGAAAGGCTTTTTACCACTGGGAATGTAATTTAAACTACTGCAATTGCACTCCCATTAATTAAAATTATATTAAAATTATGGTTCATTTTCTAAATATTTTTTTCATATTTTATTAGACATACTTATTACTAAATGCTTAACAAATTACATAGCAGAGCTAGTAAAATTATATTTGGAGATAATCCATCATTTCAGCACATGCTACTCAGCATTAGTGGAATTAGTCAGTATGTTGATCATTAAAGGATACACTATTTATGTTTTTCATTACTGTTTTTCATTAAAAATAAAATATAATTATAAGCCACTTTAAAAAAAATTGCCACTGAAAATTATAATTAATGCTAGTAGAAAATTTAGACAGAATCCGCTTTTAAGTGAACTTCATTTCACTGTTGTTTTCCATATATATTTATTCTCTATAAGTCACAGTTGAATATATTAAGCTGTATAGAGGCATCAGTAGGACAAATATTTTTTTCCATGTAAGACTAAATTACAATCACGCCGTGATCAAAGTTGATAATAAAGAATATAGAAAATCTGCAGGTTTTGCCATGAGAATTCAGCAATTTTTACTTTTAAAATTGCTCAACTTTGCCCTGCAATATAACTATATTAAGCAGAAAATTCCCAGGAGGAACTTGAGTAGCCCTTCAGTGGCTTACCATGGCCACGGGAGGATGGCTGCTGCCTGCATCCCGGGCACGGCCATGACACGCCGTTGGGTCTCTTTGTGGAGATTTTGGTCTGAAGGGGGTGTCCAACGTCAGTCAGTTTCTACACCCTTTCATCCATCCTCAGCAGGTACAGTACATGAAACTGATCTTTCTAACAACTCATACAATATTTGTTGACTCTCTTTTTTATCTAATTATAGTTTTCATATAAAGCTTTGATAATATTTCAAACTATATTTATTAAGAAGAAAGTTGATTCTTTTAGTACAACAACATTTCTAAATACATTCCAGTAAAACAGAACCATAAATTATGATGAGAATGTGCATTCCTAGAGGAAAGTACTAGAATATCAAGCTAGTACATGAGGGCTAACACCATTTTATTTTAGAATGAGGGAAACAACTGAAATCTGTTTCCAAAATTTTTCTTTCCAACTACTATGCTGACTATATTGTACTACTGCTTCTCATGTAGTACCATTCTTTGAGTCCTAAAGCAGCATCCATATATCATTTCCTTTAGGACATTGCATTCTTATTTTCCATGAGGTGCTATCGGAGGACATGGATCTCCAGTCTAGTTGCAGGCCTGCCTTGGCTTTGCAGGAATCCCGCAGCACTACTTGGAGTTCTATATGTGCTTTTTTTTTTTTTTTTTTGTTCCTAAATGAGGTATGTCATTCAAAGAGGTACTTTATTGCTCAGCAAGTCAAGGCCTAGAAAATTTGCTTCTTGTAAGGTTAGGATTCCCCACTTGATAAACCACAGTAGGATTCCTTCTGAAATCCCTGGAGTGCTTTGGACTCCCCATGCTACCTCTTTAGTCTGGGAAACCGCTGAACTCCTTTAAAAGTATCATTTTCAAATGAAGCATATATATTTAGACTTGACTTCAGCTGTTCCCATGTGTGAATTTGCTTACTCTGTACTGCTGAAACATTGTTCTATGTGCTAAGAAATTCTATGTTTTTCTTCCTAAGAGGATCTTAGTTATTTTGATTTGTTTGGGTCTAAAGTGAACTTTTATCTTACAAAGTACACATCAGAACTGTAAGAAACTTGGAATATATTTAGTTTTAAAAAAAACTAAATCCCAAACTGGGTTTGGAATATTTCTGTCTGGCTTTTATATCAGTGAGGATTGGGATGATGTTCTGTAAAATGAATAGTTAGTAATTTCAGAGTCATTAAATAAATAGTTATTCACCTGACCTCCGCGTGCTTTGACTGACCTCTGTCATTAGATCTTTCTACTTAACATGACCATGTGTACACCAGGCATGCAGCTCTGTAGAATATTTCCTTGCATTCAACTAATATTTAAAAATCAGGAAACTTCATTAGTTTGGGGCTTAATGTCAAAAGATCAGTGTTTGGTGAGACTACAGTGTACTTTTGTTGGTGCAGATGTGAGGAAAATAAAGAAATACGCTTTCAGAAAAGGAGGATGAAGTGTTAATGCCTTTTTCATTTTAAGAGACATTGAATAAAATGTGTATGTCTTGCTGAGATGAGGAACTAGTCTACAGCTCTTCTTTCTCCTTCAAGATCATCCTTATTGCCAGGCCAGAGAAGAAGGTCTCCTTATTGTTCTCCCACTCTGTTTCTATTAATATTTACTCTTCTCTGAAAGGTATAACTGCATTCATTTCAATGGCCAAGACTGCCCTGCAGCTTTGAACCTCCTCATTTGAGGAGGGCACTGAATCTAGATTTTTTCCCTCTCTTTTTTTTTTCCCCCCTCTAATGTGGTAAAGGTTATTACTTAAGAGGTGAGTTACAGCAGTGTTTCTGAATGCCAGAAATGTTGAACTAAATGATCTTTTGAGGGTCCTTCCAACCTGCGCTGTTCTATGAGCCTATGAGGGAGTCACAGTTCTTTTCTTTGCACTGAACTCATCAACATAGGTTAAACACAATCAGATTCAGCCCTGTGCAAGATTTGGGCTCAGGAAGACCTAGTAAGTAGTTAGTTAAAAGGGAAGTGTGTTATATACAGACAGTGAGAGAACTCTTTATAGGGAAGCAGGCTTAGGGGGGAAAACGCATGGGATGTGCAGATGTCTGCATAAGATTCTTGTGGTTGTTATTCTTGACCATAGACATTGAAATTGCACTAAACTCTAACATCAGATTATTTTTTCAAGTTCTGCAGTCTTCTTCACCTAACACATTTAATGTAATATATAATGTATTCCACAAATTCTGTAATAGAATATGAAATAACAAAAAAAATGCAAATTCTTGGGAATATTGTATTCAGCAGTGCTTTGCAGTGTTTAGAGAGACCCATGTTTTTGTGGTCAATGCACATGAATTTCTGGTTTCAGCTGAAACAGTTAAATATATTTATTTTTCAGAGTAATTATTTGGGGATAGAAGCCTGGGAAAATTATTCCAGTAGTTAATCAATTAATAAAGGAGAGCTGGCAGGATCAAAATGATTGGCAGATATTCCTGGAATGAAGAATATGAAATGTAAAAATGGTAGGTTTCTGAACAAAAGGGGGAAAAAAGCCTTAGAAAGTGGTTTACCAATGTGGATTTGAATGACAGTGAATCTGGCACTTCTTCTTGATTAAAAACATCATTTCTTGAGTATTGTTTAAGATGAGCAGAAGTCATGCTGATTCTGAGCGCTGCTGAACTGACTCCTCTGTTTCTGTGAGGTACTGGGAATAGATCAAACTACTGAGAGTGGTTTAAGCACATGCAAATCCACTGAAGTTACTGGCACTTTCATCTGCTCATTCAGTAGCTGAGTTTGGCCCAGTGAATCTCAAAATAAAGAAAAATGTTATTTCTTTACTTTTTGTTAAATTCTATCTTCTGGCTCAGGTTTCATTTCATTACATCACAACTAATTATTCCAGCTCACTTTCTAGTAAGATACTAACTTGTTGCTTTGGTTTTTCTCTCGTTTTAGTTTTTCTTGTCTGTATCTTGAAGAAATCTTATATCTCAGCCATAAACTGTTAGTCTGTAATAAGCTTGGTGGCAGCCAGAAGAAAAATCAAAACTGTTAACTCACAGAAGAGAAAGGTAATGACAATTGGCAGTGCTTTGGAAACCAGTTTCCCTGGTTTGTTCGTTCAACTGTTCAGTTCACCTTAAAAAAAAAAAAACAACCCAAATCACTCCAGCCCTGTTCTTCTCCCTTTGCATCGGTCACGGAAGATAAGTGACTCTCTCAATGGAGAACTGGCTCCATGCCCATTCCCTACAAACAAGCTGGAGATTTAACTTCCTCGCTTGCATACCTGAGTGACAGCTTGTGTAGTTCGCAATAAGGGACCGAGGTGCTGGTAGTTGTTAACACTGAAGAGAGCACTCAAAATAGGAGCGGCAAGGCTGAATGTGCCATAAATGCCTATGTGTGGAAAAGGCACCGGGTCAGGGGGTTGGAGGTCACTTTCCAGCTCTGCTGTAGCTATTTGTGAGGGCAGTAGGCAAGACGTGCAATGTCTGTGCCTCTCCTAAGAGTGAGCAAGCATCTGTAAAAATGGCATAGAAGTAATGTTTTTAGCCCGTATTTTGTCTGTCTCTCATAAGAAGGATGTTTAATGCCTAATACTAGCGTTATTCCTGCTTGGAACTTCCAGATGCAACTCCACAATAAGCAAAAATTATTAACAATCAAATTAAAGCACTTAATCTGAGTTAAAGGCGCATTTTATTACCTCCTCTATTGCTACCTTTTTTTTTTCCCATTCAGTATTACTTAGATTCTCTACATTAAGTTAATATTTACTCTTCTTGCCACAGAAGAGCAGCAGAGTAAATACGATTTTGTATAAGGAAGCCGGTGGAGTTAAACAAACAGGAAAGTGGCCAGTTCTAACCTTTCCTGTGTGAGCCTCAGCATCCCCCAAAGACCCAAAGCCTGTTTCAAGACCTCAAGCCCACTCTGGAGATCCTGCCTGTTCTTGCTTTCACGGAGCCAGGGCTGAGTCCTTTTCTGTTGCACACAATGAGCCATATCCTCTGCTGTGTAAATTGGTCAGAGTTGCACTAAGCCCATGGGAACTCCAGCTATTTAAGCAAGCTGCAGATCTACCCCATGAATTGCTTCAGCATGTCTGAACTCCCTGAGCAGGGCTGTATTAAACTTACTGCAGTGTAGAAAATCGTGGGGATTTGTAATGCAGCGTACTATCTCTTTCACGACAAAATGGTGGGTCAAATTCACTCACTTGTCTCTGTACTGAAAATGGTAGAATTATGCAACGTGGCTTTGACATAGAAATCAATACTGGCTGGTTAACTAAAGAAACAAATTCAAGCTCTGCTGGCCAATAACAAACTGATGGTTGCTTTTTTGTTCTGTTTCTTCTTCTGTTAAACTAACTGCTAAAGGGCAAGAAAAAATGACAGAGTTGTAAGCCATAAAGAATTTTTTGGTCTCCTTTGTAGGAGCTCATCTTTTCATAGCTCTGTGCCAAAGTGTGTAGGTACCTTCCACGCTAAATACAAAGAAACTAATGCTCGAGAAAGATCCATGCTTCAAGCAAAGAGAATCAAATGAGCTTCTGATAAAAGGCAAAAGGGAATAATGTGTTGCATTGCCACTTGCAACCATTGTAATGAAAGCATGGAAAATCAGTCCTCATGAGATGCTTTTTTTTTTATCAGATACGTTCGACACATAGTGTTATCTGTAATTAAATATGCTCTGGCAGACCTCAAATTGACTGTTGTCACAGCTATGCTTACAGCTGACACTGCTGCAGAATGGAAGAATGTTTGCAGCGTTCCCAGAGCAGGGGAAAGGGTGCTTGCTGACTGCCTGACTAAGCCAGAGCTGGTTTAGGTGCTTTCTGAAGAAGATATTGCAAATGATGTAATCAGTACTTCTCATATTGCAAAATACGTCTGGTCTGGAGAATAAATTTGAGAGATGGCTGAGCTGTGCAGAGGAGCACAAGTGCCTGGTCCTTGCTTGACCACTGATCTTGCAGAGGATTGTTGTTGCTAGATCTCATCAATACTTTTGTTTCCTTGTGCAAGCTCATGGTCCCATAAGCTGGAGATTCTTTGGGAAATACACACAGAAACTCTTTTCCAGATTTTTGCTGTAGTAGTACATACCACATGCATGCCACGTGTTAATTTGTTTACTTGGAGGTCTGGAAAACATGAGACAGAAGAAGTTTACAACCCAATTAAAACTTATTATCAAAAAGTGTCAATAACCCTGTGTGGAACAAATGAGCCCTGGGTTCTGGCTGTACCTTGGCGTCCTGGTTTGTTCAGCGCTTAAAGATCAATGTGGCTTCCTGTAAAATAGCTGGAAATGTGAAAATCTGCAAGGAGGTTGCACCACAATTTTCACCTAAGGCAGGAAGACAATAACTTTAATAAACAACAGAGCTGCAGGTCATATCTTCCTACTTTTTCCCTCCCAGCCCAATTAAAAGAACAGCCTTTAATTCCCATTTAGCTTTTTCTTGTCTTTCTGTCTGTATTTACTTACTCCTACTGCCAATTATGCAGAATACTAATGAACAGGCCTGGCCAAAATATTTTAATGCTTTATTTTTCTCTAGTTAGAAAGTTGCGTGGTTTTTTCTGTGAGTATCCAGAAGTAAAAGTCCTTTAAAAATGACAGAAATATTTTTCCTAACGAGGTTCACAATAGAACCTCCCACCTCTTTGTCTGAAATTGCACATATTAAAAAACGGAAAGAGGGAAGACAGTCCTCAGCAATCTCAAGATCTACAGAGTTAAGCACAGGACTGGGAGCCAGAAGATTTTGAATTACATCCCAGTGTCTGCCGCACACAGGATTAGTAATACTTTGCACTTACATTAGCACTTTGCCACTAAATAAAGTTTGGAAGTGACATTACAAATGGGGAAGGAGCGGCTTGGAGAAATGAAGTGACAAATCCAAATTGGCACAGCTAGTTAGTGTCAGAATCAGGATTACAGTAATTCTTGACAAGCCGTTTAACCTTCACAAGGTTCAATTTTTACACCTTTAAAATGAAGTAGATGATTTCCACAAAAAGCAAAATGTGAAAATAATACCCACTAGTATAATTAAGTAAATACATTGTTCAAAAACTTCTACTCCTCTTCTGCAAGTGTGGATATTAAGCAGGTGTCATGGTTTAGAAAGGCCACCGCACAGTCCTTTGTTAAACACCTGGTGGGCTGAGGCAGGGACAGGGAGGGTTTCACTCACCACTTAGGGTCACAGGCAAGAAACAGACGACTTGGGAAGAACAAAAAAAGCCCAATGGAATTTATTAACTATTTACAACAAGAAGCAGGATAATGAGAAACTACGTCTTAGAAAGGCACTTCTCCCCCACCCCTCCCTTCTTCCCAAGGCCCAACGGCTTTGTTCTGTACCTTCTCCCCCCCCAGCGGCACAGGGGTGCCAGGGAATGGGGGATGCAGTCAGTCCGCTGCTCCTTCCTCCTCAGGGGAGGGCTCCTCACAGTCTTTCCCAGCTGCAGTGTGGGGTCCCTTCTCACGGGAGAGCCCTTCACAAACTGCTCCAGTGTGAGTCCTTCCCACACGGGGCCACAGTCCCCCAACGACTGCCTGGCTCTGGCGTGGGCTCGGCTTCTCCAAAGTTCCAACGTGGGGTCCTCCACGGCTGCATCTTCTCATGGGCTGCACCAAGGGACAAAACGTGCTTCACCATGAATCTTCACCACGCTGCAGGGGAAATTCCTGCAGTGCCTCCTTCCTCTTGCTTGTTCTCCTCTCTGACCGGAGTGTCATGTAGTCCTTCCTCTCAAATCCTGCTTCCCTCTCCACCACAGGTCTTTCATCGGCTCCTAAGGAGATGGACTCTCAGGTGAGCCACCCCGGCAGAGGCTGGGGCTAGGGCAGGTCAGTCCGCAGAAGCCGGGCAGGTGGCTTGATGGCCAAGCCGGTCCGCCTGAGCTGGGCCCTGCCCAGGGCCACGCCAGTCCCCATGTTCTGTGCCCCCTCTTCAATATGTTATTCACAGAGGTGCCCATTGGCTCAGCCCTGGCCTGGGGTGGGTCCAGCCTGAAGCTGGGGAAACTTCCAGGGGTTTCTCGCGGGGGCTAGGTCGGTGGTACTCCTTCCCCCACTCCCCCTCCCGGTTACTAAACCCTTGGAGCCAGGGGTGGGGGTGAACCCTTAGCAGTCACTTACAGGAGCCACCACTGGTGCCCCTCCCTTGCTGCCAGCAGAGCTGGAGTCCAGGGAAACCTTTAGCAGGTACTTACAGGAGCCATTACTGTGGCCCCTCCCTGCTACCAGACAAACCCACCACAAAAAACCACAACAGCAGGGTTTCTGTACAAACTAGTGCTATTCCAGGGAAGCATGTCTTTTAGGGCTTCTTACAGAGCAATGGATGTGAACCAGCTCCTCCAGGGAGGTTGCTCAGAGCCCCCAAGAAAAGGCTGCCAATTTTCAGTCACCTCCATTGGTCAAGCCTTAAACTCGATGACTTTGAAGGGGGAGGTAGGTTACAGTGAACCACAACTGATCTGCTGGTAAACCTTGGACATTGACTTATTAGACTTAAAGCTTCAAGAATTTTGTCCTGATTATGAGAGCCCAGGAGCTGCAGGACACTTTGGTGTTGTCATTGGCTTCTCAGCTTGTCAGCAGATCAGCCTGGAGTTTTGGATAACATGGAAATATCTACTTTTAGTAATCAGTTCTTAGAGCAGCCTTGCTGTTTGCAGGATCTTTTGTCCTTGCTTTTTTAAATAACAAGTTTATCTTCGTTAATTTGAACCTCATCTTTCTACCTTGAAACTGAACATATTTGGAGTATTAGAGACAAGAAATATTATGTTCAAACCCATTTTTTGTACCAAAAAATGTTACACAATGCTTCCTTTTATTTAGACCGACACAGTCTTTACCAGTTTTAGTGTACAGGGGTATTTTTTCATTGTGATCAAACATGCTGTGATCTTGTTTAGGAAGTTAATAGTAAAACACAAGAAACAGGTAACTGAAAATAGCTATATGCTGTCTGTATTTTTGTAAAAATGGAGGTGACCTGCAGTCCAAAAATATTTAGACATTAATTTCAACATAGGCAAACTGATATTTACCCTTGTCCATCAAAACACTTCACCATATGCTTAAAAGCAAACATGCTCTTCATACCTAGTGTCTTTAGAGGAAAATACGCACATACAAAATGTGTACATACCCCTCCATTTGTAATCAATGAGATGCATGTTTTTGTGATCAGGAGTAGCTAGCAATTCTAATGATCAATATTAGCTAGCAATTTGAAGTCAGAAACCTCTTCTGTTTGGAGGAAGACGTTCCTAAAATTTTCTTGGGTTTTTCAGCTTCCTCACAGTTAGGTTACAGTTTGACATGGAATGACAAAAAGAATATTAATATTATTTGGAGAAGCTGAATGTCAATGCACGTATCCTAAAATACAGTAAATCCTTCTCTTGATTACAAATTCCAAGTGTTTTTGCTAGTGAGGGGTGCTGTATTGTTACAAAAACACATCGTCGTGCAGCAGGACATTAGTTGTATTTTTCAGGATGAATTGCTAACATAACAGAAGAAAAAGAAGATTGTGCCTGTCATGTTTAGGAGAATTATGTTTTTGTTTTATTAACTTGGATTACTTTGAGGGGATGTTTCTTTTGTTCTGTGTGTTTTTCCTGTGACTCCAAAATGCCTGTTTTGTTCCCCCTATCCTGGCTGCATTGTGTTGGTGCTGTGCACAGAGATCTCTGCAAGTGGGTTGAAATCTTTATGGGCTTTTCACGTGAGAGTCTCTAACTTTCAGAGATGGGATCAGCGTAGATGTGATAACAACAAACATCTCAAACATCTTCCTCTCAAAGCAGGCAACTGCCTTTTTTTTTTTTTTTTTTTTTTTTAATGTGGCAGTCACTATAGGTTGAGTTAGTGCTGTATGGATGAGCTCTTTGCCTCTGGTCAGAAGCTTTGTTTTCTTGGAAGGAGATTTGGAAGAAAGTAGATATGCTAATTAAAGGAACAGAGGAACAGGGTGATGGCAGTGAATTGTCACTTTGTGTAATATTGGCTTTGTAGAGATGATCGGCTGAACGTATAGTTTAAATGCTTCCAGGATAGTGTTTTGTATGTAAAGCAGTTAAAATACTATAGAGATTTAGCATAATCTTTAACATCAGAAACTGAGCATGTGTTAAGAGATTCCATGGTATCCAAAATACTGATGATTTGCTTCATGCTTAATTAGATTCCCCAGCGCTAGCCTAAAATAATTTCTTCGTTGTTGATGTGACCAGATAGACCTCATGTGAATTAAAGTGTTGCACATGTGGAATAGTCAGCATTGGTCTCCTAAAAACCCAGGATCGATTTTGACAAATGCTCACTACCCCATTTTTGGTTGCAAAGGGAGCATCGAAGATGGCCAACAGGCTTTGCTGTCTTCCCGCCTACATGAATGCAAACTGAAAGTGCCACCAGTGAACTCTGTGCAGTTGTTCCAGCATAAGGGGTAGCTAGGATATGCTTAAAGGAAAGTTGCTCTTGTCTCCTTTTTGAGAAGAAAACTCCAGTGGTACCAGAGAGCAAGGCCCTGAATCTGCCATTCCATTTTTTATCATTTGAATGGCATCAACTTACATTTGTTCACGATTCAGATTCCTTGACAGAGTTCTGGAGCCTCTGCATGTCATCAGCCTGAATTTTGGAAAGTGGAGAAGATCTGCTTGAAGTTGCCCACTGTAGCTTCCTGGAGGTTTCCCAAGCCCAGTTCATGTATCTGTATCTCTGCACGGTATATCAGCTCCTGTACATGTCTAGACATCACCTTGATTTTAATTCAGGCACACAGCAATGAACATCTAATAACTCTATATTTTCTTTCCTTATAACGGTGCTCAGGTGCAACACCCAGTAGTTCAGGGAGACCAAGGAAAGTATTTTGGCAGGGTTTTATGCAGAATATTGTGTTGTTTTTAGAATGTGGTGTATAGTTGTCTTTTGGCAACATTTGAGCCTTTAGAGCAGCACCATGCTGCTTTAGCTATGCTTGTAGACAAGTTGTGCTTTCTACTTTTTTAAAATGCAGTTTAAAAAATTTCTGTGAGCCTGATATCCCTTTTCTCTTGCAGCTGACACAGCCAGTAGTTATGGGACACTGTACACAGCACATGGAGCAAGGGTGAACCACACCACAACATCTGTTCTTGCTTCCCCCCGTCTCCCCCGCTTCACAAACAGAATCTCTTTTGTCTAGCTCTGTTTCCAATACCATGGGTTAGGACTGATTTACACAGGCCACTGTAACTAGTGTATCTGGAAATCTGAAACTACCTGAGGAGTGCTGGCACAGCATAGTTTATTTACCAGCACTGGATTTGGGGGATAAAGACATAAAAATCCACTGTTGCATTTTAACATAGATTGCTCCAACATAAGCAGTAAATTAAAAACTGCAGTAATTGCACCTCCTTCCATAGCCATAGTGAGAAACTCTAGAAAACAGTTTGCAGCTCTAGTAACAATCTACAAACATATCCTGGTGAAAATTACTACAGTGCCATGGAAGGAAACATCTTAATGCTGTAGTTCTGTCTGATCATCTATCTTGTACCTTCTTTTTCAAATACATTCCAAGTACATTGTATGAAATTTTCCTCGTGAGTGTGGTGGAGAATTGTGGCATGAATAGCTGGGGTGCACTTCAGCTCTCCTACCGACAGAGCTGCTCGAAATCTTTCCTCTATTAGACAGAGCTGCCTGCGTTTGAATCAGGGTGATTTTAGGTCCCAAAAGCAGTGACCACTTCTATCCTACAGATGCAACCAGTCCCCTTTGGGATCTCCTGTTGGGAACAGGTAAAATTCCTCCTCCAGGAAAAGCAGCCTTTCTGGGGGACAGTACTGGGGCCAGCCTGGACCTTTTGAGGGATGAAACCCTGCTCCCAGTGCCACAGCATGGAGAGATGTGGTGTGGTCACTCCTGCCTCCACAGCCTGTCTTGTAAGATGAACAGTCTAATACAGCTGGGAGGAGCTACTCAAATTTTTGCTGGTCTCGTGCAACACACGGCGTGCACTAGATGAGCATATTTGTTTAAAAACAAAAGTTTCATTGCGAGAAAGAAGCTATTAAAAAAGGCTAGACAATCCATTTGCTGTGAAACACCACTGCATAAAATGGGATTTCGGAGGATATTTCACTTGTAAATTGCCATTACACTGCACTTGTGAAATAACAACGTTAGTGACAATTTCAAATCTATCTCCTGATGTACATTTTGAACATCATGGTATCCTCTTGTTCCCCATTTTTTACTGTTCAGACCCTACATAGAATATTATTGTCACTGCAGACCTTTTATCTAAGGACTGTTGATCACAGCACAAGAAGTGTCATCCTATTTGCATTCTGTGGATGCATCATTATTCACAACATTTGATGTCCATAAAACACATTAAAACTATTTCCTTGAGCAAAAATAATCAGCTCTCTGCTGTACATATCATTTGTATACTCAAATTGTAAAATGTAAATTGATATATAAGAAAATGGCCCATTAACTTTTTCATTAATGACAATAATACATTTTGTGCATCAGCAGTAGGAGGACCCTACATTCATTCGAAGGAACCTGAAGGATAAATGGGGACTTCTTTGTATTTCATAAAAATGAAGACTGTCATCAAGCACATCTCAGAGTTGGAGGAGCAGGGGAGGAAAGAGGGAGATTATTTTCTGCAGCCTTATTTGTTTTTGGAACTCTTCACATACTTGGAATCATTCTTAAAGTTAAAATACTCGAATGAACCTTATCCGTCTCCCTTTGAGGCAAAATTTGCACTGAAAGCAAACTGGCATTTTGCCTAAATAAGGGTTAGGAGTTACCTGAGGTATATATTAAATATTCTTTGTTAAAAGCAGTATATGTGAACTGAATATATGAATTGGGCACAGCTCACAAACAGCTGGTAATTAATCGCCTTGAAACATTCATGACATTTTTTTAATCCCATACCAATTTTTGTTTTAACAATTTCATTTTTAATTCTGGTGAATTCTATAGGTACCGTAATGGGTGCTGTATCTTCAACTGCTAGATGGCTTTTGCAAGGGTAGATCTATTCATGCAAAAAATAAAATCAAATGTAAATGACATGTATTACTGTTTTTTTGTGAAATATAATAGACAGCTGGATTACTGTTTCTTTAGGATTTATGCTG
This sequence comes from Pterocles gutturalis, assembly GCF_000699245.1. Classification (NCBI taxonomy): domain Eukaryota; kingdom Metazoa; phylum Chordata; class Aves; order Pterocliformes; family Pteroclidae; genus Pterocles; species Pterocles gutturalis. The sequence continues at coordinate 8,789 of NW_010139735.1, read as the reverse complement.
ACTTACCTGGAATTTACTGTGTTTTTTATGTATGTAATTTAGTCATCTTGTGTCTTTTAAGATAATAGCAAGTGATATTAATGTAATTCATGTGAATTAAGACATCCTAATATGTATACAACTAGCTGTCAAATCACGGTATATTTGCCATTTGATTAAACCATAGATTAATAATTTTTCTATAACTGATACATCATGCACTAACACATAAAGAACATCTGATATTAAGTAAGTGAGAAATAAAATCTGCTTTCAGTAAATTGCTTAGAAAAATTACACAGTACATTTAAATTACCATTTGCTTAGCAACATGCCCTTGTAGACATTCCAGTGGGGCTATAAAATGATCGATTTACTTTAATTTTCTACTGAATCCTGAAAAAATGGCTATCAGTAACCTATCCCTTCATCATGGCATGCTGATTCACTCTGTGTATTAAATTTACTGGCAAGGAGCAAGACATTAACAAAAAGTAACAGATAATGTGAACATTTCATGCATAATCTGTAATATGAGATATGTATTAATAGGGAAATTATGATGCATTCAATTATTCTGAAATGCCTTCCAGAGATGTTTTGATTTGGCTGCGCTCTGATAGTAGCAGCACAGCAGGGAGCATCTCAAGTGATGAATAACCTAATCTCCTAATCTCAAAATGGGCACTATTCACAGCTAGCCTAGGAGAGACTGGTGGAAGAAGCCATGCTTTACAGACACTGCTCTGACAAACAACAACAAAAAAATCAGCAAAAAATCCCTGTTCTTTTAATAAAATTCTTCTTCCGAATTAGTAATTTATTTTTTTTTGGCGCAGTGATTCTACAAGTTTAGGGGCTGATCTGGAAAAGAAACCTTTGCTGACCTCTAAAATAAATTTGGGAGACAAAAGACTATAAAAATAATTGTGTGTGCATTTATTCTATTAGCATTAAAGGTTGCTTTGTGACATTATACAAAGGAGCTCTTTCTGACTTAACCCAGTTTAATATATACCTGAAATGATCTTTACTATTTATACAATTTTTTTTTTTTTCTCCTGAAAGAAAGTCACCAGAACAAGAAACTCCTTATTTTTATATCAGAAGCCCGATGTACCGGAGTACTTGCTTGTGTGTAATTAAGCAGCCGTGTTTACTCATTCTCCTGGTGAACAATAGTCTGGATTCCTGAGGAGGTCAAGCAGGATTTATTTGATTGTGTACATACTCAGCGTAGGCAAGGTGGCTGTCAGACACCGTCCTGCCATTTCTCGTCCCGTCGTGGGCACTTTTCTTTCACTGCTATGCATAGACTCTCGTGTACTTACCTTTTATTTGGCATTTCTGCAACGAAACCAAAACAAAAAAAAACCGCAGGAATTAAAACCACTGCAGTACAGCAAACAATCCTGGGAAGAGACGCTATGCAAATGCGCTGAATTTTTTTACACTTAATTACTTGATTGCAGTGGGCTCACTTTGTGATTAATGCAATTTGGCAAAAGGTAATATAACACCAGTGTATTACAATTTTTAGTAATTATTCAATGTTAATATGACAGTGTTCTTGAAGAAAAATGAGAAGGAAACCGTATCTCTTTTTTGCCTTCAATTCACAACCCTGCTGAGGAGGAGAGTTGTACAAATACTTGTGTGAATAAATGTGTTTTATCTTGGGGAGAAACCTTAGTAAAAATTCTGATTGGTTTCTTTCTGACTTCCTGTTCTTAATGCTGTACTTTTAAAATTATTGACATTACAAGGGTGCAGAAATGATTTTATGTTCTTTTTTTATGCTGTAGTTTATTTGATTTACAAAGTGATTTGTTATAACAAGTACCTTTGCAGTTTAATCATAATGCCACATTGTGTGTGCTATTTTACAAGAATTGCGCTTTACCTTGCCTAATGTCTTTGGCAGCCTGGCTTCGAAGCTGTCTTTCTAATATAAAGCAGAGAAGTGTAAGACTACTTGGATTTCCTTCGCTTAAGCAATTTGATTTCCTCCGTGTTCTGTTTCATGTGAGCATCGTGTTAAACTCCAGCAAGTCGTGGTGCTTTTTAACTAGCCTTTCCTACCTCCGTCCCACGCCTGCTATTAGATACACTTACGACAGCACACGCTTCGTGCTGCGTTGTAGTCACTAATCACGGTTTAGCAAACAAGGAAGAAGCGGGCCCCACTTTATGAAACTTTCAGATGAGGGATGTTGGGTTTATTTCAGTCTTTAGTATACGAGAATGTACAATTGCTCTGAAGATAAATAAAAGATTCAGCTGGATGCCACTGGAGAGCAGAGCAGCATGTCTTTGGCATTGCTTGAGTCTTATCTGATTTGGATTTGTATACCTCATGGGGAATGGCAAAATATTGGAACAGACGGCTTGATATTTCCGAAGAATATAGTGGGCTTTATTAGCACCGGTTTCACTCCCTGACTGACGGCTTTTTCAAATTTTTTATCTTATTAATCTGTGCTACTGTATGTAAATGTTATTCCTCTCTGCATAAGAGAGGCAACCAGCGATTTGTAATAAATGCTTATGAGTGCCTGAGGCTGCACTTAAACTTTAAAACATCTATTATTAAGTTGCAAAAAAACACTGTAATGGCCAATAGTGACCTCATAGGAATTTTAAACTGTGGTCTGCTCTTCTGCATTAAAAACAAAAAAATTGCCTGAAGTTAGAATTATGAGCAATGCTATTTTAACAGCTGCATTTTGATTATTAAAGTGTGTTTTACAACTGAATTACAATGCTTTTATGGACTCTAGGTATAAGATTTAAAAAGGTCATTAAACATAGTCAGTTTTGTCACAGTAGGTGTCATTGTATACAATGGACACTATACAGTCTATTTTATTTCATAGCACTTAGGATTTAAAATAACATGGAGAAGCATTTTAGTTTGCTTAAGCATGTAGATTACTGGAGAGCTTTTCAGGTATTTTGACAGTTTGCAGTCCAAAGTGACTACTTCCGTTATTATTTTATTAATTTGACAAGAAGCCCTACAGATTTTCTGTGTATGAATGATCCGTTTGTCTCCAAAATAATTAAAAATGCCAGCCTAGAGCAACAAGAAAACAGAAACACTTCTGGCAAATCGATGTTGAGAAATGCACTGCTTGTACGGTAGCCAACTGTTTGGTCCTGAACCATTTTTGCATTTTCTCAATCTGATAGAATATGGGCTCATTGACAGTAGGTATTGACCTGCAGCGTAGTCGAGGAAAATGCGGGACCTATAAATTGATTTATCGAGTATGTCATGTGCTGAGTACTCTATGTAGTGTTTACATCTTTTAGAGCACAGAGACAGACTGAAACACTGTATTTGCTTCATCAGTTATGAGGAAACCTGGTTGCAGATGCGAACTTAAATTTTTCTGCCCTTTGACTCATCTGTTAGACTTCGAAATAGTTAAATCTTTAATTTCCCTTTCATTAATTTGTCATGGTGTTATCCTTGCGAAGAACTGAAGTACAAACAATTCATGAGTCCAGTTTCTGGGTGGCTGTATGTTAATGAGTGCAAAGGGGAAAAACGATAAGTATAGAAACCTCGAAATATTTGACAAAATGTCACAAAGGATTGTATTTGCATGTAGTACCATGTGTAGGACATAATGATTAGTGTGCAGTGTGTTTCTGGCAGTACCTACTCTAGCTTATCCTGATAACATGTCGGCTGCACAGCTTTGAATATTGTATATATTCTTTGAACATATCTATGACTAGCGGAGCTGTCATTCTATTGAAAAATGTGGCTGCATGAATGACAATACTGCTTTAATTTTTTTTTAAAGAGGACGACTTCTAAATAATTATTATCATGCTAATAACATTTGTATTCTTTTGTGTATAATTAAGATCTGCCTGTCTAAGCATGAAATAGGGTTGAAATCTTGAATAAGTATGATATCCTTAACCTATTTAGTAAATCAATTTTAATTTATTATTCTTTAGGTTAAATCATAACAATAGAATTGTTGTATACAGAAAAATCCACAGTTTGTGGCTGTAAACCTGCTCAGAAATTTTCAATAATAAGCAAAGCTTCTGTAAAATTAAAAAATCTACCATTTTAAATGTAAGTGCTGAATTAAAAAAAAAAAGATTCAGCAATTACTGAAGTCCTGTGTTTTTTTAATTACCGTTAACTCTTTATTTCTTAACATGAAATTGTACATGTGATTTTATTTATAAACCCCTGTAGGTTTGTAATGTTTTTTTGAAAGACTTTTTTTTATACCCTATCCATTTTAGAAAAAAGTTAGGACACAATTACTGTAGTAAAATTCAATTCATACTGTATAGTTATGTTGTCATATTTGTATTTCTTATTTAAATCCGTAGCGAACCACTGGAAGATCTTTGGGGAGGAAAAATATATTTTCAAAAATGGACATATGTTATTGGTGAATGGTTAGTTGCCTCAAAACTTAATCCACACCTCTACAAATTAGGGATGGAAACCATCTGCATAGGACAATGGATGTAGGTGATGGGAAGTATACCAATCCCTCCGTGTAGCAATTCCGTGTGTGAGCTGCTCGTGCGCAAATCTAGCAATATGTGTTAGGGAAAATAAAAGCAAATCATACAAAGAAATGTCTGGGTGCAGAGCAAGGCTGTTACCACTGGAGCTCAGATACTGCAGAGGCTCATCGCGCTGTGTGCTGGCAGACGCAGTCATGCTTAGGCTCACATCCTTGCTATTGCTTTTCAGTTCTGCTAGGAAGAGCAGTCAGTTTGTTACCTTCAGAAATACCTAACAAGGCACTGAGTCCTGGTTGGAAAGGGGAAAGTGGGAGAAGCAGGACAGAAAAATATCCTTAAATATTATATGGAACTGGTTGATGTCTTTGTTATTCTAGGTTTGCCTCCCAGGGCTGTGCAGATTCCCTAGATCATGCTCCCCAGACTTAGTACGGGATCTGTGTTGTTTGTGCTGTGGGTGAGATCTTCTGTGGCTGTAGAAAAAGTAATAGAGATTTTCTGAGATCTGCATGTGATATTTCCAGACCTTCTTGTTTGTTCAGATCAATGATACCGGGTCCTCCAATAGAGTTCAAAATAAAATTGCAAAGTACAGCCTGTATGTTCCCTGCAGAGCTCTCCACCTTCCCGGGTGCCATGTTGCAGAAGCAGTGTACCTGGGCACTAAATTAGGTTCTTGAGCTTTTTCCCTGTACCAGTTTTTTATTAGATATTATTTATGGTTTTTCTTCATCAGTTGGCTTTTTTAATGTGTTCTTCCTATGGCATTTCTGTATAACAACTTGGATAAAGCCAATAGTGATAAACCAGCCCTCATTAAATACTCATTGACTGATCCTGATCTGTTTTAAATTGGTGATCACTGCGGAGCTACAGTGATTTACAGAAGTTGATTAGTAGATTCATGACACCTTGAGAAAACATGGGAGGAGCACAGCTTGTAAGTGTGGTTTTATTGTGGGGGAATATTCATTGGGGACAGTCTGTCATTGTTGCTATCTCATTGCTGCTATTGCCAGTCATTTCTGTGGTGCTAAAATATACTTTACAATATTTGGTAGTCTTGGATAGATGACCAGTTAAGCAGAAACACTAGAAGTGAGGAACATAATTTGAATGCATCACTTCTTTATGGTCCTTTATGAACCTTAGACACAGCTATTATATTATAATGGCACATTTTCTTTTAAAAGGCCCCTAACAAATGTTCAGAATTGGTATTTTCTAGCCTGCATAGTTTGCCTACCATTTGCCCCAGTGTTTTTGTCGAATGACATCTTAGAAAAAGGATGTGTTAATGTGGGCATTGAGTGGCTTTATTGGTTATGTCAAATGGTCTGTGTGCTTTATTTCATCTCAGCCAGTGGCTCTATGGTCTGGAGGAATTGCAAGTGGAATGGCATATGCTTGTAACTCACTGCAAAATGAAGGCATGGCTTTAGATGTAGAACGTGCTTTGAAATGCAGGTTAAATTGCTGAATATAGGGAAAATGTGAAATATAGACAAACTTTTCTTTAAGGTGAAACGGTGAATACTTCATATGCCAAAGAAAACACAGAAGACAACTAGTTTTTCCACTGGGAAGGAATTGTCAGAGAACATGGCTGTGAATTAGGGAGAGAAGGAGGAGGACACCTTTTAAGGAAAACAGCATATGGGAGGAAATGTTACAATCTGTAAATCAACAAACCATTCTTCCATGAGATTTTCAAAAGTTAGATCATTTCAGCAAAGATTAATTCAGCCTATGGTTCTGTGAGGCCCAAGGGGCTCTGGCCCCTGTAATTTTATGTTTTCTTCTGTCTATATTTAATGAAGTGAATGTTCTCAAAGTTTGGCAACCCTTTTAGTAAAAAAATCTAAGCCATTTTTACTTGTGCTCAGAGATAAAACCACAAGGAGTATATCCTAGCAAGACAAAAATTTGTGGGTCTCCGTGCAATTTGCTTTGTTTGTATTTTCATATAATAATAGATAACTTTCAGGATAGTGCTGAGTCTGAGTAGTCTTTATGGTACCAGACCCTGCATTTGCCCCCTGTTAACACACTACTGTTTGTTTTGATTTATTCAATATTTAAAAGAAGGCTATCCTATTTTCTGAGCACCTTCATGTTACGATACAACAAGTAAGTATGCATCAGCAAGCGCTATCAAATAAATAATACTCTTTCAAAGTAATCATAGTAATAATTAACCAGACTCTTTGGCCTTCATCTGCCAATTTCTTGAGTTGCTTAATTAAAATAGATAGTCTTTGCTGTACCCCCAGAAGGCTGATAAATTGAGTCTGAATCAGAAAAGATAAAATTCCAAAATTGAGAATTGTCTATATAGAATACAAAGATAAGCAATTCCTGTTGTTTATAGGAAAGGGATTCCAAGTCTTGCAGTTTTGCTGATCTTTGTTGATACAACACTAGGAAGAGAGGAGATTTCCAGAGCAGACAGGTCTTAAGCCACTTAGGATCTAATCATGTCCGCTGATTTGCAGTCAGAAATAGCTAGTCAGCTCATCTCAGAAGCATTATCCAACCAGAGTGTTAGTGAAGAATTGTGATGTCTTAAAAATTATAATGAAAGCATTTTAAAGTTTGAGCCCTTTCTCTTTTCATAGAAAAATAAAACACTCCTATTTTTTTTTTTTGTGTGTGTGTGTGGAAAAAAAACCAACAATCTAGATTCACTTACCTCACTTAAAAAAAAAAAACAACACAACACTTTTAAAGTAAATTTACTTTCTTTTTGGGTGTCCTGAACTTATTTTTAGGTGCAGATGAAGAACAAAGGTTTGGCCCCAGCAGCTAGGCAAACACCAGAAAGCAGCTGATGATATCTTTGATGGTACTGCTAACAGCCCAAACCAAGTTAGGTGTCAAGCTGTCTTAAACTGGCCTGATGTCATTAAAGTCAGTGGAGCTACACTGATTTATACCCAAGGCACCGTGCATCCTTGACTGAGATTCTGACTGCTTGTCTATATTGCATTTATTTATTTATTCGTTTATTTATTTCTGATGAATTGTGTCCACTTTGTCATGACTGTCCAGGCAGGGAAATTTGTTAGCAGTTCTAGATTTGGTAAATGTAGCACTGGGCATCTGATTTTTAAACAATTTAGAAATATTTAATTAAAAATAATTTAAAACCTAGAAAGAAGCACCATGTAGTACAGCTTGGAAAGAACCTATGCAATCTATAAGGAAATTCTTCTTTACTAGTGAGATAGTTTCAGGTTGGTACATGGCAAGTTTTCTCATTGCTCTGCCTTGCGGAATTATTTGTTCTTTGGAAATCTTAGCTTACAGAAGGAGAAAGCAATTTCCTGTTGAGCCCAACAGTTATGTATTTCTGCATGTTATAAAATGTATTTTAAATAGAGGAGCTGCTACTGGCCTCAACCTCAGCAGAGGAGACTTGTGGCCTTGTTTTTCCTTGTGATCTGTAGGCACAGCGAAGCTCACTTCTTATCAAACTAGTCAGCAGCTGCTGGCCAAAGGCAGCTGAGGAAAAGCCACCACCACCAACTGTATCAATGGCAGTCGGCATTATTCAGAGAAAAGCCAGAAACACAGTATCATCTCTTGTCCTTTGACACTAGCAGCTTTACCCACCTTCTCAATCAAACTGGGAGCAAGTGGCATCCTGCACGCCAGATATTTAAGAGCTGACTAATCAGAGGTGAAGAGCCAGGACTAGTCCATGAAAGCTGATGAGGATCTTTCTGTTGGCCTCTGGCCTCAGACTTACCACTGGCTGCCTCATGCAGAAACACCGATGCCGAAGTGCCTGATGGACCTAGCCATGAGCAGATGTACACGCAGACCAGTGCCAATCCTCCTGTGTTCTGCGGAGACAGCTTAATGGGAAGTGACAGAGGCTTGCTACAGCTCGTAGGGAGTCAAGGAAGAGGTTCAATATAACAGGGAAGGACAAAATGGCTCATACTGTGTCCCAGAGACTGAAGGATGAGGGCATAAGCATTGGTTACCTCATTGAGAAACTCCTTTGAAGTTTTCTACCAGAAGGCCTTGATAGGGATATAATTTGAACCTATATTTGCAATTTTTTTTCCTATAAAACAAAGACATGGAAAAGGGGAAGGGCATCTCTTTGTGGCTGAAGCTTCTTGTTGATCAGGATTACTGAACAGAAGAATGATCCAATGATGTATGTGTGGAAAGCTACCAACAGGCTGGGTACCTCAATGTGGACTCTGGTGAATGTTAAGTCTGCTTAATTTTAAGCACCAAATTCAAATATCTAAGTTAGGGATTGTGATGGGTTTGCCCTTGGCTGG
>NW_010139734.1:705-2174 GCF_000699245.1 Pterocles gutturalis | reverse complement strand
TAGCTTGGCCGGCCGCTCGCTGCTTTTCATCCTAAACCTATTTCCCCGGAAATCCTGGGTGGAGACATGACGGCGCGCGCCCCAAAACCGGGGGATTTTCACGGAAAATCCAGGTGCGGTGGAGGGGTGGGGTTTCGAGCCTGCATTTAGGGGACGGTGCAGCCGGGGAGCTGGCAGGGGAGGAGGGAACCCCCCGTTCAGGCCACCTGCACGCTGGCGTGTCCCCTGCTCTGGGGACTGCGTGTTGCAGCGGGCGGGCACACAGCGGGTTGCAGGTGCGCTCACTCGACATGCTGTGTGCTCCCTGAGCACTCCGTGGATGGTCTCAGCTGCACGCTTCCTGCATGCTTTTTGCAAACGTTCCATACACGCGCCTTCTGCATGCTCCGTGCGTGCTCCCTGCAAGCGCTGCACGCGTGCTGGCTCATCACGCTCTTTCCACGCTTGCTGCATGCTCCATGCACGCTCTCTGCAAACGTTGCATGCATGCTCCCTTCACACGCTCTGTGCATGCCCTCTTGCAAGCTTCTATGCACGCGCTCTCTGCATGCTCCATGCACGCTTTCTCTGCATTCTCCAGGTGCACGCTCTCCGCACAATCCATGCAATCTCAGCCGCACACTCCCTGCATGCTCCCTTTGCATGCTCTGTGCATGACATCCCCATGCACACTGTACACTCTCTCGCATGTTCTGTGCAAACCCTGTGTGTTCTGTGCATGCTCTCTAAACGCTCACTGCACGCTATCTCTGCACACTCCGTGCATGCTCTTTCTGCACGCTACATGCATGCTTGCTCTCTACATGCTATGTGCATGCTTTGCGCACACCCTCTTGCACGCTCCCTGCACACTCTGTGCTCCGTATGTGCTCTCTGCACACTTTGTGCATGCCCTCTTGCATGCTCCGTGCTCGCTTTCTTTGCACACTGCATGCATGCTCTTGCACGCTCCATAATTGCTCTGTCTACACACTGTCATGCTCTCTCTGCACGCTCTCTCTGTATGCTTTCTGCAGGCTCCGTGCATGCTCTCTCTGCACCCTGCATGCATGCCCTCTTGCACGCTGTGTGCACGTTCTCTCTGTGCTCTGCGTGCATGCTCTCTGCACACTTTCTGCACGCTCCGTGAACACTTTCTTGCAAGCTCTGTGCACACTCTCCGCGCACTGCATCCACGCTCCCTCTGCCTGCTCTGGACATTCCCTGTTGCAAGCTCTCTCCTGCACGCTCCCGCACGCTCGCCCTGCCGACAAAGCTGTTGAAGCGACGCCCCAGGAAGGCAGGGGACGGAAGCGGGGAGCTCCAGGTGGGATCAATAGCAAATTAGTGACTTTACACCCAGCAAACGACGCCCAGCAGCGGGCACGGGGCCATGCCAGTGTCTCTGCTCGCTTGTCCCCGTCGAAGTGCGCACGTGTCCCCCCAGCTCAGGCGCTGATCTCCACGGCGCTGGCTTCCTCCTGCTCCCG
>NW_010139734.1:0-516 GCF_000699245.1 Pterocles gutturalis | reverse complement strand
CGCTTCCACTGTGCCGCGGGGTTCGGGCGACGAGTCCTCCTCTGCCTCCGGCGAGTCCTGCCAAAAGCCAACGGTAGGTGAGAGAGTGAAGCGCATGGACATGGCACCGTGGCACAGCGCCGGCGTGCTACTGGTCGCTTACCTTGTCCTTGAGGATGTACAAGGCCACCGGGTTCTTGCGTTCATGCTCGCCGCTCCGCGGGATGCCCTCGGCTGCGGGTAGCGTGATGGCATCGTTGACGTTGGCCAGCGCGATGGTGGTGTTGATGTTGGCCAACGTGATGGTGGTGTTGGTGTTGGCCAACACGATGCTGGTGTTGGCGCTGGCCAACGTGATGGTGGTGTTGGTGTTGGCCAACATGCCACCACTGTTGACCGTGGCTGACACTCACCCTCGTGTTTGAGGCACTCCTCGTTCTGCTCCGTGTAGTCAGAGGGCGGTGGTGGCTCAGCTTGTCGCTTCTCCCTGGGGAAGGGAGAGAGGTGAGATGGGGTGGGATGGGATGGGATGGGATG
>NW_010139733.1:1573-1879 GCF_000699245.1 Pterocles gutturalis | reverse complement strand
TGTTCCCCCGCTCCCCTTTCAGACTGAGCTCCCCGCAAACGAGGCTGAGCTAATTATTCGTCGTTAGATCCCCCGCTAACGAGGAAAATTTCCAAAATCCCCAAATTTCCCCCCAAAATCCGTAATAAACCTCCCAAATTCCTAGCAGGGTCAGGATACGCGTCTCTAAACCACCCCCCCGTGTTCTCCCGCTCCCCTTTCGGGCCAAGCTCCCCGCAAACGAGACTGAGCTAATCACTCGTTGTTAGATCCCCCGCTAAAGAGGAAACGCACTCGTTATCCTCCCCCTGATTTAATTAAGGGGGG
>NW_010139733.1:0-1263 GCF_000699245.1 Pterocles gutturalis | reverse complement strand
TCTTCCGCGACCAGACCTTCCCGCCCGCGCCGGCGTCCCTCGGCTTCCGCGAGCTTGGCCCCAGCAGCGCCAAAACCTACGGCGTCCAGTGGAAGAGGCCGACGGTGAGCCGGGGTGTTAACGACGGGGCGGTAATTAACCGCATTTGGAGAAGAGCGCTGGTTGGGTTTGAATCCCCTCAGTGTCGGTCGTTATCACAGCAAGGAGAAATCGTGACTCTCCAAATTTTGGTGATTTGGGGGAATTTTGGTGTTTTGGGGGAATTTTGGTGACAGAATTGGGGGCTGGAAGAGGCCGATGGTGAGCCGGGGTGTTAACGACGGGCGGTAATTAACCACGTTTGGAGGGGAGCGTCGGTTGGGTTTGAAGTTTGGGAGTTGGGCTTGAATCCCCTCAGTGTAGGTTGTTATTGCAGAGAGGAAAAATGGTGAATCTCAAATTTTGGTGATTTGGGGGCATTTTGGTGATGGAATTGGGGGCTGGAAGAGGCTGATGGTGAGCCGGGGTGTTAACGACGGGGCGCTAATTAACCGCGTTTGGAGGGGAGCGAGGGTTGGGTTTGAATCCCCTCAGTGTCGGTCGTTATCACGGTGAGGAAAAATCGTGGGAATTGGGGGCTGGAAGAGGCCGATGGTGAGCCGGGATGTTAACGACGGGGCGGTAATTAACTGCATTCAGAGGGGAGCGCCGGTTGGGTTTGAATCCCCTCGGTCATTATCGTGGCGAACTCCGTGGTGGCGAGGAAAAAACTTAGAATTGGGGGCTGGAAGAGGCCGATGGTGAGCCGGGATGTTAACGACGGGGCGGTAATTAACTGCATTCAGAGGGGAGCGCCGGTTGGGTTTGAATCCCCTCGGTCATTATCGTGGCGAACTCCGTGGTGGCGAGGAAAAAACTTAAATCTCCAAATTTTGGTGATTTGGGGGAATTTTGGTGACGGAATTTGCGCCGTTTCCCTGCAGGAGCTGTGCTCGCGCCCGCAGTTCATCGTGGACGGCGCCACGCGCACCGACATCTGCCAGGGAGCGCTGGGTAGGGAGCTTTCCCGATTTTTTTTCTTCATTTTCTATTTTTTTTCCTCATTTTCTGTTTTTTCCTCTCAAATCCAAGATTTTTTGGGGACGGTTGGTTTCACTGAATCGAGGCTTGTTTCCTCACCGGTGGGGGGTTCAACCCTCACTGCTGGGTTGTGGCGGAGCTTCCCCCCGAATCCTTGCGGAGCGTAGGTGTTGACTGACCCGAAAATGGCTTTTTTTCCCCCAA
>NW_010139732.1:0-480 GCF_000699245.1 Pterocles gutturalis | reverse complement strand
AGCACCATAATCGCATACGTACGGGCACCATCATGATGGTAAACCCTCTGAGGGGATGGGAGGACCGGAAGTTCGTGTATACAAGCAGTGCCATGACGGCAACTCCTCCTAGGGGACCCAAAGCATCTCGGTACAGCGCCACCAAGACCGGAAGAAGTCCTCCAAAATGCTGTTAGAGCTGAGGGTCAAGACTCATGGTCAAGGATCAAGGGCCAGGGGTCAAGGGTCAAAAGCCAACACAAAGAGCATGACTCAGGGGTCAGGGGTGAGGGGCAAGGAGGTGTGAAGGAGGAGCAAGGTGGGGTAAAAAAGTCAAAGCAAGGATGAGAAGGTCCGGAGGCAAAGGCCAAAATGCAAGGGAGGTCAGAGGCCCTCCTACAAGTCCCACCTCCTCCTCAAATGCACCATGGCATCGCGCTCACCTGCTCCATTCGAAATCCAAAGACGGTCACTGCAGCCTCCATCGCTTCTGGCACCTCA
>NW_010139731.1:0-469 GCF_000699245.1 Pterocles gutturalis | reverse complement strand
GGTGGTGGTCCTGACACCAAGACACCCAGGAGCCCGTCAGAGACCCCAGGGCACAGGGGTGATGCTGCTCCGGCCTCTCTGGGCCACAGCTTGGGCTTGGCCCACAGCTCTGGAGCTGCCGCAGGGAGAGGCCCTGCTCCAGATCCCCCTCAAAGCTCCTGGGGAAGGTCCAGCCTGACTCCTGGGTGGTCTCTCTGCTGCTTCCCCTCTGCCCAGGATCTCAGCCAGGGCTCCTGCCCATCCTCCAGCACCTGATCATGCTGCTGTCAGGCTGCTGCCCAAAGCCACGTGGTGAAGGGGATTCACCCCACACAGGCAGACAGTGCAAGGCAGTGATATTTTTGGCAATCTTCACCTTTTCTCAGATCCGCAGCACATGGGGGTGGTGGAAGGTCCTAGGGGGAGGGTGGTTCACATGCTCCTGCAGAGAGCCCCAGGCCCCAAGCCATGGGACTGCCACATCTCCTAG
>NW_010139730.1:0-1009 GCF_000699245.1 Pterocles gutturalis | reverse complement strand
CCAGCGACGTCCGAGAGGGTCCCGAGAGCTCCGGAAATGCCCAGGAGGGTCCCCAGAGTTTTGGGGGTGACCATGAGGGTCCCCAGAGCTCGAGCGACGTCCTGGACTGTTCCCAAACCTCTGCAGACGTTCCAGAGGGTCCCAGTGATGTCCCCGAGGATCCCAAGAGCTCCAGGAACGTCCCTGAGGTTCCTGAGATCTTTGGGAACAACCAACCCCCTCCCGATGGCTGCAGGGATGACCAAGAGCACCCCAAAGTCCCCCATGATGGTAGCCAAGTCCCCAGTGGCTCCAAGGACGTGAGAGAAGACTCCAGCGTCCCCAGCGAGGTTGACCAAGACCCTGGTGTCCCCAGGAAGGTCGGCGAAGGTGCAAACGCTCTCGAGGTCGGCGACTGGCCGCCAGTGGTTTTTGGGGACGCCGGGATCCCCAAGAAGGCTGCGCAAGCCCCCAGCATTGGCCCCGACCCCGCGAGGAAGACTCACAACAAGAGCCGTAAGAAGGGACGTGGAGACCCCAACGCCCCGGACAAGGCGGGCGACGGCCGCGGTGGGTCCAAGGGGACTGGGGGAGACCCTGGCGCTCCTAAAGACGTTGACCAAGACCCCAAAAAGACTGTCCAGGATCCCAAAAAGATTGGCCAAGGTGCTGAAGGCGTTGGTCAAGACCTCAAAGATGTCAGCCAGGACCTCAAGGAGATTGGCCAAGACCCCAAAAAGATTGTCCAAGACCCCAAAAACATCAGTCAAGACCCTAAAGATGTTGGCCAAGGCACTGAAGAGGTTGGCCAAGACGCCCAAAAAGTTGGCCAAGACCCCAAAAAGATTGGTCAGGACCCGAAAAAGATTGGTCAGGATCCCAAAGAAGTTGGGCAAGACCCGGAAGACATCGGCCAAGACCTTGAAGACATCGCCCAAGACCTCGAGGTCGCCAAAGAGGTTGGTGACGCCCCCAAAGAGGTTGGTGACACCCCCAAAGACTTCCCCAACATCCCCAGCTCCCCTGTGGC
>NW_010139729.1:0-5663 GCF_000699245.1 Pterocles gutturalis | reverse complement strand
TTTTTTTTTTTTTAAGCATTTTTAATAACTATAAAGAAAACATGTCTGTATTTGCCTTCTCCACAGATTATTTGGCCATCTAACCTGGCAAAACACTACAGTGGTGCGGTCGATCACATCCAGTGCTGGAAAGCCAGGCTGTGCTGAGTACAGTATTTCCAGGCTGTAAGCCACAGAACAAGCCTGTTCCTCCTGCAGTTCATGGGGCTTTTGCTATGAACTGGAATGAGGGTAGGACCCCATCCAATGCGTGGTCCCAAAGACACATCTATTTCAAATGCAAAAATCATCAGCTGTAAAAACAAAACATTTGGGGAAACCCCACTCAGGAAGCAAACTGCCGAAAAATTCATTCTCTGGGTGTGCAGAGTTGTTTTTAATTCCTGTTTTGCTCTGTGGCCTGGCCCTGGGCAAGGACAGGTGGGTGCTGGTTCAAGGGAAACAGTGGGAGCAAGCAGCTGGGTGACAGGACAGTCCCCTTTCGGCATCAACAAGCCATGAGCTTGACTTTGCTTCAGGGTAGGACTGCACCCTAACTGTTCCAGTGCTTGTTCCGACAGGTCCCTCGCTGTCTGACCGCAGCCCGACTCCTGAAGGGTGTGACATTTCTCCCCGGCTTGGTGATAATCCCATTAGCTGGGTGAGTCTCCGAGCACAAATGGTGCCTCTGGGTCAGCTCTGTGATTTCTGCAGGGATCGCCTGTGTCGTGCTGCGATTACCTGCCGATGCCTCAAGCACAGAGGTCTGTAAGCATCTTCACACCTTTGAACATCACCATCTTCAGTTCAGATCAGTGTCACTGTGAGCACTTCTTTACAGCCAAAAAGGTGGTGTTATAACGGGTGGAAGCCAGATGTTCCATGTTTATCCAGTATCAGCGATTTTGTAACACTTAGCTTGCAAGTCATGACTAGCTGATTTCAGCTGCCGATGGCACAGCCCAAGCATCAAGCTGTGTTCCCTCTGCTTGGTGCACTCACAGCTCCAAACTGAGTCGCAGGAAAATGCTAAATTACCGTGACTAAGAAGAAACGCTTCAGAAATATATATTTTGCCTTTTGAAAACTGAATTTCACAAATAGATAACACATACCTTGGGGCACAAAAGTTCAGTCTCTGGAAGCATTCAGCCTTGTGCTGATGAACGAGTGAGGCAGGATGCTGACCACCAGCTGACCTTTTCGCTGATGCTGCCTGTGAGCGGATAAAGCACGGGTCCTTCTGCAGCTATAGAGATTTGGCAGCATTGATACTGTTAATTCACAGTATCCTAAGCTGCACACAGGCTAAAACCTTTATATTTACTTGAGCTAATGCTTCCTGCACCTGACATTCCTGTTCAGAAGATAGATACTTTATCCCAGATCAGCCAACACTTAAACCCTGCTCACTTTCTCTTACAACACTCTGGCACTGTGCTGGAACTGCTGAGACTCCACCAAAGAGCAGAAACTAGGTGAGAAACTTTGCAAACCAGGTTGGACATAATGCCTTCTGCCTACATGAATCTGAGAAAAACAAAAAGGTGAACACAATAGATTTTGCAATAACTGCAAATTCTACAGGTCAGTGTAAATACACATTAAACATGCATCAAGTCTCTGCTCCAGGCTGTAAGAAACAGCGAAGTAACCTGCTGGGGATTTTGGAGGGCTCTGTGCTTACCAAATAGTGAACTGCATTCTCGTGGAAAAATATATTGTCTATGTTAAGAAACTTTAACACTGGGTTATGCAAAACAGATAAATGGTACAACTACAGTAGTACTCCATCTGGGAATCATGTAATTCAGAGAATTAAAAGCACAATTAAAAAAATTTGCTAAATGCAGCAAAAGTCATGATTACTCTAAGCTGTTAGGAATTACACAGACTGTGTAAAGGTATTCAAATATGTTTAGGTAGCAGTGTGCATTCATTCGTACACCCCCATATGATTCTATATCTGTGCAGACATCGAAATTTTAAGGCTCGAGCAGCACCACGGGCAAGGATTATCTGATTAGTACAGTTTTTAAGTAATCTGTTTCTCATGACATTCCTTCCCTGTGCGAAAAAAGCAAGAGCTTTGCCAGGGCATCAATAATTCAGTCCTGAAAGTCAATTCTCACAAAGTGCTCTTCAGGCATGAATTCTTCATAATCTGCCTGCCGGGGAGAGATGGGTGCTGAGATTTCTTCCACCTGATGGACTCCTTGAAGACAGGGACACACTGTAGTAGAAAAGCTGAATGGTTTGGCTGAAGTTAGAGAAGAAATGTGACAAAGAGCCCAGCGTAGCTCTCAGGAGCTGCAGGCTGGCAGGTCTCTTTCTGGACCACACAGCTCCATCAGTCTGATGCATTTTGTTGTCTAGAGAAACACCACCTCATAGAAATAGGTGAATAATCAAGCATCAATTAACAAATGTGTACTTGTTAACAAAAACAAAATTAAGTTTCCAGCCCCAAAAACTGTAATAAGAAGTTCAGAAAATGCCAAAAGCAATGGAAGAGAATACCAGATGTTTTCTCTTCAGACCGTTGGGGACCTGGCAGCCTGTTACTCTGGGGAGGATGAAGCCATTCAGCCTTCAGCCAGATCTAGCCACAAAATCATAAGGCCAGAGGCAATTTTATTTTCTTTCCACGCACTTCATTCTGAGCAGCAACAAGAGCTGTCGGACTCTGGAGGCTCGCCTCATATAACAAGTTACACCTGGACTGGCTCTAAGGAGGGGAGTGGACAGGACCAATAACTCACAGACTTCTTTCTAGTGGGATGCAGGCAAGAACCCGGCAGCTTAAATGTCAGGCTGAAGACACAACTCCCACTCATTGTACACTTTCAGGTAGACCGCTTTGTTCATGTACAAGTCTCTGGATTTAAAACCATTATGTGGCCGTGAGGATCAGACACAGCCTAAATCAGACAGCAAACCAGGTAACAAATGAGGAACGCAATTTACCCTTCAGGCCCTTGTTTTGATTTACAAAGTGCAAGTGAAAGCAGAAGTTATTGCTTTTTTCCTACAAATCTTGCCTCGGGAACATTTATAAAATTCTGGATATTTCCTGTATTGCATTTTAAGAATGATAATCCAGAGCCCCTGGCAGTCAGCTGGCTGCAATATTAACTCTCTCTGATGGAAGAAGAGGCTTTCAAAAGAAGGAAAGATGCTATTCTGATGCGTAATGGTTCTTTTCTGAGTAAGGCAATGATGTGTCTGTGAATTCATTGCCTCTAACCTTCAAAGAGATTCAGCGTCTAAGAAAACTGATTCACTTTTAACACAAAGAAACTTAAAATCCAAAGCAACTTGTTGGGTGGTTGCACCAAATTCTCCCAGCTACTTTTCCTTGTGGCAGATTCAGGGTTAAAATTCCCAAAGGCAACAGAATCGACCTGATTCCTACAACTCTTGTGTTGCTCTTTTTCTTTCTGCAATGCTGTTTGTGATGACAGAAATCAGAGACCAGCATCAGGGACATGTTTAGCAGAGATGGAGCATTGCTGATCTGCACTGAAGGACTTCAGTCTGGGCTTGCATCTACATTGATCCTGTTTGAACAGGAGCCTGTTCCTGCACAGCCCAGAGTGGAGGCAGGAAAGCAGGCACTTGTTTGGTGGAGAGAAGGGGATTCCTCTGTGTGCTTAATCAGATGAAGCATCAAAACCCACCTCAGGAGCTGCAGCCCTCTAAATCCTGGGACTTAGTTCTTTCAAAACAACAGGGTGCGTACTCTGCAGGCAGGAAGCAGTGCTTGAAAAGAGAGTTTTTACAAACAATGTGCTCATATCTGCTTTCCATCTTACCAAACTTCCCTGCTTGCCAGCCTCCATCTCCTGCTGCCACAGCCCTCTTCCAGGCTCAGCCCCCAGCCCTTGCCCCACTCTCCATGTGTATTTACATACCTTGGTTAACCCAGGGATGTTGAACTCTTTGTGGGAAACTTCAAAGGGCTTTGCTGCATTCTCCTGCTAAACGGTTTGTAAGCACAGCATCTGCAATCTCTGCTATCTCCATCCAGCTACTGTGCTCCTTTTGGAATAAAAGCCTACATAGCCACATCACAACCCAAGATAAGCACAAGAAAACAAACAGGTTACTACTAGAAACATCGTTTTTCTGTTTATAATTTTCAGGCTAGAAATATAAACCCTTACACAATATATACATGCTTATACAATAGGCACATATGCAGTCAGGCACTTCTAGGATCCAGCTGACTTGCCATTCCTGTACGCATCAGTTTTCAGGAATGTGTGTAATTCTTACCCAAAGAATTTGACTCACTCTGAATGTGGACATAGATGGCAAATCTGAGACTGCTGGAGGCATGGCAGGCTGGGGAGAGCTCCTGCGCATCTTCTGTTACATCCTCGAATGACCCCGGAAAAAAACTTCTGAGTCAAGAAAGATGACATGACCAAAAAACCAGGTGATGTATAGAATATTTATAATTATTTCTAACTTCCACCCTCTGAGTGTCTGGTAATGATGAGGAAATTGCTATTTAATAATAGGTTCCATAGGCCAGCTGCAAAAAAAAAGGGCTCTCTAAACAAGCATGCATTGCTTGTGGATGTTTTAACAGTTTTAACTGATACAAAATTAGAAACAGCACCTCTTCCTTGTGACAGGGAGGCAATGGTGGTAAATGGGTCTCATGAAGACACGTTAAGGAAATACCGTTGTGTGCAGAGTTGAGTACTCTGTGGGTCTCCACTCCTGAAAAGGGCCTCCAGTGTGCTCTCTCCTCTTGGGCAATCCTGATGGAGGCAGCCCTGATAACCCTTCTCTCTAGATTTGTGACAGCAACTCCTTGTCTTCTGCTACCCTGTAATTTAAGTAGAATCTGTATATCCATCAGCAATCAGCAGAACAGTAGCTCTGGCAAACAGGATGGGCTCTATAGCCATCTCCCTGCGCTCATAAAGGACAGTATACTGTTGGAAGTACCCCAATATAATTGACATAAGCATCTGCAGATAACAAAATTACAATTTTAAAAATTACAGATTAGAAAATTGCTTATAATCTGCAGTTGGTGTGAGATAAAGGTATCAAAACCCCAGTGACAGTCAATGGACACATCCTAAGTCATGCACATGCCTTTGGAAAACTTCCATCTGGGCTCAACAGTTTGGAGAAAAGTTTGGAAGCGGGAGTCTTAGAAGTTTGAAAACCAAACAAACCCAAAAGTGACTTCAGATAAAGAAAGCCCAAAATGTACCTGGTGTTCATGTTTCATGCCACAGCCGAGGGGAGAGGCTGCGATGGCAGCACTGGGCTGGAGCTCATGGCACAGGTACAGGTGACCGGCTCACAGGCACCCTTCTGTGATGCACCAACTCTATGTGAGAAGGTACAGGGAAGGATATCACAGTTTGGAATCAGGAAATTCTGAGCCTCTCCTTACTCTTAACCACAGCCTTAATCTCTTAAAAAACCAAAGCCAAACAAACAACACCAAACAAACAAACAAAAAACCCAACCCAAACCACGAAGCAAGCAAAAAAAAAACAAACCCAAAAAAACAAAATCCGAAAAACTATTTCCACCATTCTCTAGCGGAGATCGCTCAGAGAGATCGCCCAGAAGGGTGCTCAGAAATGCTCTGCAACCTGAGGATTGAGGAACGACTCCCCACACTTCAGAGAGGGGGGCAGGCAGGGAGGTGC
>NW_010139728.1:1017-1224 GCF_000699245.1 Pterocles gutturalis | reverse complement strand
AAATAAATAAAATAAAAATAAAAATAAAATTCAGTTCCGTGTGTCGGCAGAGGGCAGTGGAAGATGCTCCCAAACCTCCCAATCCTCCCTCAGCTGTACTGCGGAGCTGGGGATCCGGGGAGGAGACTCCACCAGAGAGGAAAGGAAATAAAAATGCAGTTCCTCCAGCAGCGAGGCTGACCCGAGCGGGGCGTTAACGCCGGGTCG
>NW_010139728.1:292-567 GCF_000699245.1 Pterocles gutturalis | reverse complement strand
TAAAGAAAGAGCAGCGTGAGGTTGGGATATATTATTTTAGGCTGATAGGAATCTGACACTGACACAGCCATTAGGGTAAAGAAAGAATAATAACTTCAACTTGGCATATAGTGCAGCGTAAATACCTTCGGCGTGTGAAAAGACACACTTTAATATATTAGTGGGTTTGTAATTATTTATTGAAAGAAGAGAAAAGGCAGAGCTTACTGCAAAACAAGACACAGGCGGGAGAGCGGCTTGCCAACGGGTTTGGATCCACACTGCTCGCCCTCCCG
>NW_010139728.1:0-212 GCF_000699245.1 Pterocles gutturalis | reverse complement strand
GCCCCTGGCCTCTGCAAGAAACCTGCCTGCCTCCGAGTGGATGTTGCAAAAACCCCAAACTTTTTGGGGTGGGGAATGCCGGTGAGCTAAACCCCCCCGACCCCGGGAACAAAATAAAATCCCCCCCGCCAAAAAAAACCCACTGGCAAGGAAATAAAATAAATCCCCCCTCCGGGGCTGCATTTTGCCCCCCGCTCTGTTGCTCCCGGCCG
>NW_010139727.1:16384-32988 GCF_000699245.1 Pterocles gutturalis | reverse complement strand
CCGGCTGCACCGGGAGCGCTTCCAGACCTGGCTCCGGCCCTGTCGCGATAACCGCTCCCACCCCTGGGTGCAGGGTGCCCTTTACTGTGGGTTTCGGCATCGGAACCTCCCATGGGGATGCTCAGCCCTTGGTTCGGGTTTCCTCCGTGCAGGGTGAGAGGCAGACAGATAAACGGGTTTGAGCCTGGCTTAGGAGTGTCCCTGGCGGGTTCTGCCCCAGCTCGACCCGGTCTGTTCGTTCCCCCTGTTGAACACCAGCCTTAAGGCGCCAGCCAGCGAGGGTTCCTCTCCAGTCACTCCTGGTTGCCCTGTTAGTGCGATTCCTCTGCCTCATCTCTTGGAGACAGGAATATCATTTAACCTTTCTCTTCCTCTTTCTGTCACATTCACTTCATGCTTTTCCCTTGGAAATTTATGCAGCAGTGATGTGTTGGCTCCTCTTGTTTGTTTTTCCACATTTCCCTTTTTTAACTCTGTATTTTTATGTGCAAAATTAATATTATGATCTAAGCAAGGTTGTGGCTTTCATGCTTCATGTGCAAGTTGCCATTTCTTTCATTGGTTTTGTGAGATTGAACTCCAGGGTGAGGTGTCAAGTCCGCGGGGCGCTACGAAGAGGCAATCAAAAATCCATGCTTCATTTAACACGATGTTAATTTGTGTTAAAGGTACAAAGTGGAGCAAAGCTAAGAATAGAAGGGATAATTCTTATTATTATAAATAGCTTGCTGCAAAAATAGGGATGGTTTGGTACCCTGTGCTTTCCTTATTGAAGGTTCAGCCTTTGAAACGTGCAATATTGACATTCTGCTCCTGGTCTTTTCAACTGTCATGAGCCCTGAAAATGCTCTGGGTAGTTCCTTAGTTACATTCAAGATTTAATGTGTTTCTCCCCTTTTCTATATACACAAAGTTCTTCTTGGATATTGAAAAAGCAAGTAAGAAAAGCATCAAGGATTACTCTGTTGTGGAGTCTTGTTCCAGGAGGCGGAGGTACAGAGGAAAAGGGGAAGAGGAGAGCATTGACTGAGCACGTTAGTAAGAGTAAGCTGGGAAATGCAGGAGCTGCTGAACGCAGGGAGTGCGTGGCTGAGGGCAGTTGAGGTGTTTGTGGGGAACAGGAGGAGAATGTTTGGAGTCCGAGGGTGCTCCCACGTGAACTCTCATGACCTGCGGTTGGCAGAAGTGAAGGCCCACGGTCTCCTCTGCTGCCGCCTTTCGCCCTCTGGCTGGTGAGCACGAGGCAGGATTGAGAGTGGTCTCGGCTCACGTTAGGAAGCGTCCGTTGCGGGGGCAGTTTGGGCTTCTCTCCATACGGCAGCATAGGAAGAAGCTGAACAAATTGAGGCAGTACCCTCTCGGGTAGTCCTGCCCATGTCACCCATAGGCAGAACTGGCTCCTTGAGTGCTTACACTAACAAGGCTTAATTGTCTCTCCTAGTGACAGGACTGTGCTTCTTGGAGTGGAGGGCTCTGATTTCTCACGCTGTGGCCTCTGCAAGATCTGAGTAGCCGTGTTACACGCTGTAGTGACAGGCCTGGTTGCTTGTACAAACCCTCAGACAACATTTCTTTAACTGAACTGTAAGTCAGGATATACGTTTATATTTATGATTTATTTATTTTATTATTTATCTTGCTACGCTGTCTGGTGGGCACATGGTCCACGTTCAGATTTTTATCCAATTCATCCTGGATAGAGAGGGAGTTCTATCTTAGTTATTAAGATGAGTTCTAAAAAAACCAAGGTGACAATGCTGCTCTTGTTACCCGAGTTCTCCCTGTGACAGCTTCAAGACTGGGATTACCAACACAATATTCTCAATGTACTGACAATCTGATGTTCAGGTTTACGTGTATGTGACCGTACAAAGATCTGATGTGCTCCTACAGCTTGACAGGTGAAGGAGAGCAGCCTCAAAGTCCCATTCCTTGATGCCTGGCATAAATGACAGACCTGCTGTGTCAGTGTGCTGGGGTTTTGTTTTTAATGGTGTTAGTGAAAAATTGGTTTTCCTCTTGGTATGTATCACAGGTTTGCAGTTTGCAGACTTAACCAGGTGTGCTTTGGTCTGAGAGCACCAAACCAGTTCAATGGCATCTCCGAAATAGTTTGGAAAACAGGTTTTTCAAGGTAGCCAGTCTCAGCAGACTGCTCTGTAAATAAGTAAACCTGCCCCGACTGTGTTTAACAACAAAAAGCGATTTTAGAATTTCGATCTTGTATTACACGGGATTGCTGAAGATAAAAACAGGCTTGAGCTTCAAGTTTTAAGGCTGGTGGGGACTGCCCTCCGCCTGCGAAATACCCGTTGTACACCCAGGTGAGTGCCTTCCTGGGACGCGCTGAGTAGCGGCTCCTGCCCAGAGTGAGGGTTGGTGCACTGGCTGTTTCCTCTAGACAGGACAAATCTTTGCCTTTTCGGCTGGAGAGAGAGATGCGTGCACGTGTGGGTGATAAAAGAAGCATCCAGTGGACAAATGGGGTTCTTCACCGGGGAGATGTTTTTCTGCTTTGCATTTTTCCCAGCGTGGAGTTGAGGAACTGAACGTAAACTCTCCCGTATCCAGCTGGCAGATATAATAATGATGATAGCCTGCCTCTTTCTGACCTTGCGCTCGTTCAAACTGCGCAGAATTAGCATCGTTTCGGTACGCAGGGGTTCACGCGGCGTTTCCACCGCGCTGCACCGCCGGGCAGCAGGGAACAGGAGCCCGCTCCGGCAGGCGTGGAGCATCGCGTCTGGGACTTTCTGTGCTACAGTTGGTACCTGTGTTGGAACTTGCTGTTGCTCCCTGGTGTCTCCCCTGCTGTAGTTTGAAAAAAAAAAAATTATCGCTTTTTGCAGTCTGTAATGTATATTATGTGTGTGATGTTTAGTAGCCTCCATCTAATTTGTTGAAGACTTCGGAATTGCCAAGCGGATGTCCTGATAGCATCACCTGTTGAAAGGGTTTGGATGGTATACAGTACGGTATAAAGGAATTTGTAAATCCAACAGTAAGCCTAGCCTGAAGGCTTCTGTGGGGAAAGGATTAGGAAAAGCTATTCCTGAGTATTCAAGACACTGGAGAAGAGAATTTATTCTTACCTGGAAGATTCACTTCATTTTCCTGTGAACTTACCATGAAATAAAGGAAGATGAGCACCAAAAAGGTCACAGGGAAGTGAAGTTCTCAGGAAGAGTATCATAGTGAGTGTGAACAATAGAAATCATGACCGTCCGTTTGGTAAAAATGCTGTTCTGTTCAAATCTGTCAGCTGCTCATGGGGAATTCTTTACGTAGCTGTCATGACGGACGCCTAGGTTCTGTGCTTAAGAAGTGGTTCTGAGAGTTGAATTTCCCAAGCAGCCGTTCTGCTGGTGGTTCACCAGGTGAGGTTTTTAAGGCAAACCTGCGAGAAGGAAATGTCTCATGTCCTAAAGTATATTGTTCAAGATATTTCACTGGAGAGAAATACATGCAGGACTTCTTACTGCTGTTCTAATCCTGAAGCATATTAGTGTATTCCAGACTGGAGTATTGTGTTTTCTGAGCCTGTCAGGTATAAATTCCTGTAGTATGCTTGCTGCTGCCTTATTTTAGCCGTGAATTCACAGCTCTAAAGAGCGCTGGGCTGGAATGAAGTTAACCGGGTTTGGTTTTTTGTTTCACGTAGTGTTTCTTTCACCTGGAACAATGCTGACTCAAGGCTTGTCAAGGTAATGTCATTAAATGACATTAATTTCTCCTGGTTTTCCGTAATACTTCCTCGTTCTGGCTCGTTCCGGAGGGCAGGTGTGGCATCGTTACTGAGAAACTCTGGGGGTGAATGGTGCCTAAATGGGTGAGTTGAGCTGAAACTGAAACTCCAACTCCTCTTTTCAGGTTTCCTACGACCTGACGTTCTATTTCAGGTTCCGTTTGGACTTGAAGATTTCTACATTTCCAGCACCTGGCAGCTGGGCTGGCAAGGGGGCGGGGTAAGCTGGTGGTGCACCAGATGGGACCCTGGTGGAAATTTGCTCCATTTGCGTTGGAATTCCACCAAAACCAACATGTTTCCGTTGACTGGTGTGATTGAAATAAATTGTCTCTTTGACAGAAAAACTGACGCTTTGTGACGGAGCGCTCCTTACAGAAGCCTTCGAGCGGCTGTAAAGATCTGTGCAGTTCCTATCTTTTCATCTTTGGAATCGTGTAGATTGGTTTAAATACAAGCCCAGGCAGGGAGAGAACAAGGCGTCAGCAAGGCGTCGGGATTTGGAGGAGAACAGCTCTGGCGTGTGGAAGAAAGGGCTTTTCTGGACCCAACGGCAAGGTAGGGATGCTGCGTGCCATCCCACACCCGCTGCCTTCCGCCCCGGAGAAGGCTACGGCTTGTGGCTGGATGAAGCGACCCTTTGTTGAGCTTGGGACTAGAAAGGTTCTTTTCTTGAACGGCCAGAGCTTGGCGTCACGCGGGGACGTGAGTGTCACCGGAGCGCCTTTGGCTCGGCACAGCCGCGTTCCTCGCTGTGCGGTTACACGGATGAGGTGTAACTCTGGAGAAATATGTTATCATGGCTGCTGGGAGCAATAATCATTTTTCAAAAATACACTTAGATCAGTGAAGCATAACAAGCGTTTAATGCTTTGAGTCTTTTTTTTTTTTTTTTCCTCATCGGTGCTTCTGTTGAGGGCAGGGGAATTGTACTTAAAAATGGAAGTGATTACAAGATGGGATTGCTCATATATTCCTGAATAATCCAATGCTTAGGGTAGAGCCAGTAAAAATGCTGTTTTCTAAATGGGGATTGAAACTTTCTCCAGCTATGAAGAATCACGTCATTATGGGATGTTTGAGAAGGAGAAAATTAAATGCATTTGAAAATATTTCCAGTAAATGAAACTTATTTACACATAATCCATCGTGATCAAATGTCATCAATGGGCGCTGAACCTTCAAATATTTGGTTTTAGCTTGCAGATGAGTAAGTCATGCCTTTAGGAAGACTAGTGTTCATTTCCACCAGCCTTATGGTCCCGTTTTTTACTTTAATTATGCATCATTTTTACATATTATTCTATTTATTTTTGTTTCTTTTTTTTTCCTGTTTTCTCTAAGGTGAGTTTTAAACCCACTTGTCTTATTTTTCTTCTTGTTTGTAAAATGTGTCGATCACAGGTGAGCTCTTAGGATTTTATTTCCATAATTGCGTCTCCGTTATCGCTGCAGCTATTTTCCTGTCAGGATCTAAAAGCTGAACTGAATCACAACTGAGTCTCCCAATGTTTACACGGTCGTCTTTTTGAAGCGTGTGTCCTTATATTTTGCAACGTTAATATTGTATTTGCATTTCTTTTAGTTGGCTTGCTTTTCCCAGTCTCCGTGTTTTCTCATAAGAAGCACTGAATTCCCTGGGTTTTGGGGGTTTTTTTTAGAATTCTTAGTCTTAGATTTGGTTTTTTTTTCCTGATTAATAATCTTAATATCATTGTGCTGTAATTAATAGATTATTTTTTTTTTTCCAATACCTGAGACAATGCCAAGTTGGCTCCTTTCTGGAGAGATGTTTTCTGTGTGTTTGCAGTACAAGGAGAAACAAACACTGCTGTTGTCAGTCTCGTTCCGGATGAGCCATCCCTTCCTGGAGGAGGTTGTGCCATTCGGTGTGTGGCGTTTTGTTGTACGTGGAATCCAGTTTTGGTTTGTTTTTTTAATATATTTTTTTTAAGTTCAGGTGTGACTGGACTTTTTAAAATGTTCAGAGAAAATAACATGTCGAGCCACTGTCTGGTTTGGGTTCAGATGTAACAGAAATGTCCAAAATCAGCCCTCGCTGGAGGCAAATAGTTCTGCTCTTAAACCTTTTTTTTTTTGGTTCAGGATAGGTTGCAATCCTTGTGCCAGGAGCGGGATGGAGACTGAAATGATAATTCACATTTACAAAAATACTTTCTGGAAGGAAACTTGAGTTTCTGCCTGATAATTGTGCCTGTCTGTTGGATTAGACTGTTCTTCGTGCGGAGGACTCCATCTGAACTGGGGCGCCGGGTGTGCGCGTGGCAGATCCTCTGCAGAGCGATGGGCGCTGGGGCGTTGAGCTCATGGTGTCCCCCGGGCTCTGGGCTGGTGTGTCCTTACGGGTGTGCTGAAGGGGGCGGATTGAGACGAGATATTGGGAGGAAATTCTTCCCTGTGTGGGGGGTGAGGCAGTGGCCCAGGATGCCCAGAGAAGCTGTGGATGCCCCATCCCTGGAGGGGTTCAAGGCCAGGCTGGATGAGGCTTTGGGCAACCTGGGCTGGTGGGAGGGGTCCCTGCCCGTGGAAGGGGGGTGGATCTTGATGATCTTTAAGGTCCTTTTCACCCCAAACCATTCTGTGACTCTATACCTGTTACATGCCGTTCCTTCCCAAAGCTTCACGGTGGTTCTGTTTCACCCTTTGCACGCCAGCTCGACAGCCTGTTCCATTTTTCCCCCCCCGTCTCCCAGCATGATGCCCTGCCAGGGAAGGTCTCTGTGCTCCGTCAGTGCTGCTCTTGTGCTTCTCATGCGGCTGCTGCTTGCTGGGAAGGATTTCCAGCACCTTCCTCACCGTGCCCAGCCTGACGTTGGTCATCAGTCCCTGTGTGCTCAGGAGAGCTGATCCCACTGGAGTGGCCTTTGGTCTTGTGCCGTGGGAGCAGAGACCTTTCCGGAGAGCTGTGTGCCTGAGCGGGGCTGGTCACGCCACGGCAAGGCAGCTGAAATGCTGCCGGGGAGCGCAGAGGCTGTAGGTGAGCTTGAGGTTGTAGGATGGCCGGGAGCTGCCCAGCACCGTGTAGGCTCCAGGGTTTGGGTGGGAACGGGACCCTCAGGGAGTGCTTCCAAGGTGCCTAAAACACACAGAGAGCTTTCAACTCTGAAATTCTTTAGCTAATTTGGAAAAATGCAAGCAGTGTTCATGTTTCCGTAACTATTCGTGCTGGATGTAATTATACCTTCGGAGCTCACTTGGATGCCGGGGTGGGTGGCTTTGGTGTCAAGGGAAACGTCAGCAATGCTGGAGCCCAGCGGGTCTTCTAAAAGATGCCTTGTGTGCTTGTTCTCTCCGCTTTACAGCACACGTTTTTTATTTGGATGTGTATTGGGCATCTGGGCGGTTTGTGCTCAACAGGGAGAGAGCGGCTCTCCAGCTGCCTGCTCTGTACTCCTGCTGTCAGAGCTGGAAGTCGCTTAAAGGGTTTGAGGCATCCAGGGTATAGCTGAAATGTGCCGTCCTGAAGGACGCCTGGGTGACAGCTGGTTGGAGTCAGCTCCCTTCTGAACAGGGAGGCTGCTGTTTGCCTGAAGAATGCAGTTTTTAGAAACAGAGTGAAATAAGTATCTCAAATTGGAAAAACTTTTTTTTTTTGCCAGCAGGGTGGGGACGAAGGTTTGGAGATTGAGAGCGCGGGGGAAGTATCCTTCAGAGCAGGCTTTTGGCGTACAGCAGAGGTTGTTAACTGGTGCTCATGGTTTATGAGCTGTTGGGCTTTTAGCTGTGAATTGGGAGGTGTGGGGAGCAGGACCTCAGCCTGTCCCTGGAGTTCCTGGAAGCAACGTTCAAGTTGAAGAAATGGCATCAGCAGCAGGTCTGTGTCCGGGATTGCTTTGGGGTGTCAGGAGCAGTGGAACAGCAAATATTTACCAACTTGGTCCCCATAGCCCTGGTTGGCAGAAAAGGCTTTGGGTTGTGGGGAAAGGAAGGCAGAAGCTACAGAAAACAAGTTAAAAGCTCCTCAAATTTATTTTTTTTTTTTCCTTCATCCAACTAGGTGGTTTAAGAAAGAGGAACAACAGAACGTGCATCTAAGGTTTTCCTATTAATATGGAAGAACATGAGGGTGATATAAATAAGGGAGATGTAACTCCTAATGCTGGTGCTTTGGGAATGGGAAGGTGAAGCTTGTGACAAACTTATCCCAAGACCTGCAGCCAAAGTCCGTGGAACAGGGAGAAGGAATGGGAGAGTGTGAGAACGGTACACGACAACCTTGTTGTCCTGGCTCAGGCTAAAAAGTCCCTTGTAAATGTTTCAGCACTTTGCTGTGTGGTATTCGGTGCATCCGTCGACTCTGAGCAGCCCATATTTCTACTTATAAAATAAATGAAGACATCAAAAGGTTTTTAATTATTAATTCCAAAACACAGATAGCTTAAGAATGCAGTTTTACAAATATTCTTTATAATAATCTGCATGTAAACATAAAGGTATAAGTTCCAAAAAATCATCTTGGGAGTAAAATTTTTCACGATAATAAAAGATTGGGAAGTGTGAGGCAGGCTGTATGGCAGTGCTATCCGGAAAAAAATCAAAGATTTGGGATGCCTTTAAAAGGACTTTGTTTTCATGTGTGCGCGCGACTGAACTCCGTTCTCCTCCGGAGGTTTTGATAAAGTCTCTCAAATTAGAAGCCTTGAATTACCGGTCGCTCACATATATGGCTCACATATAAACCTGCCTTGCTTTTATTCCACACAGATGTTTTTCTCCTTTAAAATGTTGGGGTGAGATGGTAGATTTCTAGGATCCAGTGAATGTCTTCTCACACCACTGCTTCCTGATGGCACCAAAGGAAATCTTTCCGCAGTAGAGCCATAGCTGGCGTTAGGGATCTGGGGATTCGTGTGTCCCCATCGCTGCTTAAAAACAGAAGCAACAACTTCTCTTCTATTGCAACCTCCAGGAAAAACAGCTCCATTAGTGTGAGGGGGTGCGTTTGCCTGAGTTAAATGATCTTTTTTTCTTAGTGAGGCTGTGGGAGGAACTTAAAGAAAGCTGTTCAAGGAGGAGTTCCCCTCAGCGTGCAAAGCTCAGCGTTCGTGAGCCCTGGATTTCTGATGGGGTGTGATCGGTGTCCTGTCCCCTGCGCTGTCCCCGGACAGCTCATTCTGCCGCACAGCTCCAGCTCACGGGGAAATCCTTTCTCCCGTGCGTCGTGTCCTGTTTGTTGTGTTCGGTGTCAGAAGGACGGTGGCATTTTGTGGTCAGTTTGGATCTCTTAAATGTTCGTGACATCTCCAGGGGACCTCAGACGGGGGAAGGAGATGCTGCAGGGGCCGTGGCACCTTCTGCAGGGGGTTCTCGGTACAAAACCCTGTTTGAGTTTGAACTCCACATACAGAGTTTCCTTAACTGTGATGTTTTAATAAAATGATGCTCTTTTCCCCCACACAGGCATCTTTGCTTACCTGAACTACCATGTTCCCCGGACGAGACGGGAGATCCTGGAGACCCTTATCAAAGGGCTCCAGCGGCTGGAGTACAGAGGCTATGATTCTGCAGGTAGCTCTCCCTGAGCAGCACTGGTTCTTTTTTGAATTTTGGCTTGTAAATGATGGGGTTTTGTGGTGTGTTTGTGAATGGTTTCTGCTGTCTTCTGCTTTGGAAGCAAGCTGAAACACAAACTGGATATGCCTGTGATGGATGTGGTCAGACATTGGGGTTAACTTTCAATGTACAAAGTTCTGTGATGTTCTTGATGCCTCTTACCTAAGGCTCTAAAAATACCCGCAAGATGACAAAGGGACAGCTCACTTCTAATCTGAGGGCTTTCTGGCCTTTATTTGGAGGGTGAGCTGAGGGGAGAAAGGGCACTATAAAAAAAAAAAAAGCAGTCAGTCAGCAGCATTTGTTTACATAAAGTGCTGTGATACACTTTCTGCACCTCACGCTCTTTTTTCATATTCGTGGCGGTGCTTAGGTGTGGGATTCGATGGCGGAAACGACAAAGACTGGGAAGCTAACGCTTGTAAAATCCAGCTTATCAAACAGAAGGGGAAGGTGAAGGCTCTGGACGAAGAGGTTCACAGTATGTATTGCCCTGCTCTCTTTCCTTGAAGTGTCCTCTGATCTGAATGTCGCCCGTTTTACCCAGAAACAGTCTGTTTCCCAATAACTGTAAAGTGCCGGAGATGTAAACACTGGCATGTGTGCTGGGAAGAACCCAGGGATCCTGTGGATGTTGTCGTGAAGCTACAGAGAAGCCCTGATTTCTGAAGACAAATGAGTCACATCCTATTAAAATAAAATAGAAAACAGGCCAGAAAAAACCCAAACAAAAAACCCTTGAACTGGGGAAAGGGGAATTACTGGGAGATGATTATCAGAGACCTAGAGGTTGGGCAACATAGGGAAATGCCCAAATAATGTCACCAGTTGAATTTTAAATTTTCATCTGTAATGCTTGTCCCAGCTACAGCTGTCTGTCTGAGTGGCGATGGGCTTCAGGAGAGGACTAACGCGTGTGTGTAACTGTCAAATCGATGAGAACACAGAGAGCGAGGTTTTCTGCATCCGTTTCTTCCCCTTTGTGTTCTCTTGATTTAAATGTTAAGTTCATTTAATCTGTGAGAACGCAAAGAAACAGAAAGTTGCTGGGTGTGGAGTACAGGTAAGCTGTGTGAGAAGGGGAAGATGCTGTTCAGAGGAGCCAAGATCTGCTGTGTTGTTGTAACTTCACTTTTGTTAACCCCTGCTAGCGTTAACCTCCCAAGGCAGAGTGCTGGTTATCCCAAAGGAAGGTGGGTAGATCCAGTCTTAGTCTAGAGAAAGCCAGGAACCGGAAAGGACAGGTGAGGTGGTATGTGCATTGCAGAAATAGAATTATACAAAATATTCTGAAGAAATGTTTGCCGTCTCAAGAAAATGGCAGGATAAGCAGTTTTGAAGAGATGGTGGAGACGCTTGTAGAACCAAAGGAATCTTTTTTCCCAAATAAATATTAATGTTAGTGGAATGCTTTCTAGAGACGGGTTATTGATGAATTGTCTAACTGAAATGGGCTGGTTCGGTCCCAGCTGACAGCGTACGGCAGTGACAGGAGAGCAAGGGGCTCCCCAGAGAGACAAATTGGGGTTGGATTCTTTCTTAAAACTTTTTCATTTTGGCAGGGTGAGGAATGCAGGGAGGTTGCTTGTGTGCATCTGCATTCTGAATCCCCTGAAAGCACGCTGGGTGTTTTTTCGGGTTTGCTGGTTCTGTATCCCTGTCGTGCGGACCCCGGAGGCTTGGTGAGATTCCCTATTGACTTTGAGGTAGGGACAACCCCTCAGAACTAAAAACTTCTCCTACTTCTGCTGCAGAGCAACAGGACATGGACCTCGACATCGAGTTTGACGTCCACCTCGGAATTGCCCATACCCGCTGGGCTACCCACGGTGAGCCCAGTCCTATCAACAGCCACCCGCAGCGCTCCGATAAAAACAACGGTGAGTGCGTTTGCCCGAGGAGCCACGCACTCCTGGGCAGGTCCTGGAGCGTCCGGAAAAGCTTGCTGCTGTCTCCGGTGCCCCGTGTGTCGCAGGGAGGGGTGGCTGGAGCCAGGGCAGTGAGTTTATTGCGGGCTGTGGTGCTGAACCCAGTTCTGGCAAAGCCGGAGGGGTCTGGCCGTTATTTCTGGCCGTGGGGTATGTCCTGATGAGTTGCTTGTAGCAGTGAACGATCTCAGGAAGGATTGGGCTTAGTGCCCCAGAGGTTCCCTGGGTGCACGGCCGCAGTGCAAGGAGGAGGCAAACACAGAGTGAAATTGGATGGTGAGAATTTTTGTGGCTATTCTTTGGCATGGAACTTTATATCCTTTTTTTTTCCCCCCCACTTATTTATGTTTTTTTCGTAATCACCACTGTACGGGAGGGGGTAGGTCTGCTCTGTGCTGCAGCGTGCAGCTCGGTTAGTGTTGGGTGGAGCCACCCAAGGAGCAGCACGGAGGAGCTGGCAGGAGCAGCGCGGTGTTTAACGGCTCCTAGCGGGCTGGACACTGCCGAGCGTTTCAGTGCCTCCAGAAATTTGTGGGATCTTGGTAGCCTGAGTCCCACCTGGGTCATTATTATCTTCTGCCATTACCCACCACGCCAAACAGGGCAGAGCAAGGAAATCACACCAGGAGGGGAAACTCTTCTCTTTATTCTGCTTTTCACACAATAAAGTTGAGTGGTCTGTGCTGTCTGTGATGCGGCCACGGGCAGGGTGGGTGCCTACTGCCAGCCTGGGGCTGGTGCCGGGGCTGAGCGGGGGCTTTCTTCTGTCTCCAGAGTTCATCGTCATCCACAACGGCATCATCACCAACTACAAAGACCTGCGGAAATTCCTGGTGAGTGATTCGTGTGTGTGTGACACTCCCTCACTCTCCCACTGACTCTAACTCTCACACACTCCCCACTCATGTCCCCACTCACACTCCCCAGCTTGTCTCACTCGCATTCTCGCGCTCGCTCCCCCCTCCTGCCCCCCCCCCACATTCCCTCCCCTCCACTCCTGTTCCCCACTCCTGTTTTTGCTCTCCCGCTCTCCCACTCATTTACACTCCCACTGCTCCACTGACAGTCTCACCCCACCTCTCCCACGCCGTGAGCGCATTCTCACGTCCCCCCATTCCCTCCCCACCTCACTGACGCTCCCCCGTTCACCCTCCCACTCCCGTTCCTCCTCACTCCCCTCTCACGGCGTTCCCCGCTCACACCCTGCTCACACACCCCAGCTTGCACTCCCCCTTCCCTCCCTCGTGCTCACTCTCCTCCATCCAGCCCCCCACTCATGTCCCCCACCCACTCCATCCCTTCCACCCCCCGGCTCTCCCACTCCTCCACCCACTCCCCGCTCACATCTCGCACACTCTTCACACCCCCCACTCACTCCCTCTCCATTCACACTCATCCTCGCCCCGCTGCTCCCTCCCCATTCCCCCACTCGCTCCCCCACTCACATTTGTTCCTCTCTCCACTCACAGTTTCTAACTCGCCCTCCTCCTCCCCTCTCTGCCCTATTTTCCTGCTCGTGTTCTCACCCTCGATTCACTGCTCCCCTCCTTGTTCCCCTACTTAGAGGAGGGAAAAAAGGAAGAAATGCAGTGTGGAAGGATAAAAGCAAGGAAAGGGGAAAGCAAAAGGAAAGTCGAGAAGAAGAGAAGGCAAAGGAGAGGTGGGGAGGAAGGCAGGAGAAAAGGAAAGGCGTGAGAAAAAGTGGGAAGGAAAAAAATGCAGGAAAAAGGAGGAAAAGGAGAAAAGAAAAGGAAGGAAAAAAGGAAAAGGAAATGCAGCAACAAAGGGAGGAGGGAAAGGAAAAGAGAAAAGGAAACAAGGCAGGAAAAAGAAGGGGGGAGGAAGGAAAAGGAGGGCTGGAAAGGGACGAGAGGGAAGGCAGAGGGGCAGTTACCCAACGTGCTGTCACTGCAGGAGAGCAAGGGCTACGACTTTGAGTCGGAGACGGACACAGAGAGCATCGCCAAGCTGGTCAAGTACATGTACGACAACCGTGACAGCGACGACATCAGCTTCACCACCCTGGTGGAGAGGGTCATCCAGCAGCTGGTAATGCTGGGAGCAGGGTGGCAGCGGGGGGGACCTGGGGACAGAGGGGGGGACACGCACCCACGAAATAACCACCGTGCTCCAGGATTGCCCAGGGTGACCTGGCTGCTGCCGGGCTGTGCCACAGGACGCTCTGGTTTGGTCTTTCCTACCTCTGACGGTTCATTTCAGGCATACAGTCGTTTGTCTTTAACGTTAGTCAGTACTCGTGAAAAAAGTCTAAATTTTGGGGTGCAGCAGTATCTCGCAGCACCCAGTTCTTTGCGTGTTGGGTGGCAAGCCCGTGAGGTGTTGGACAGAGGGAGAACAAGTCTGTGCTTCGGATCTCCAAAACCTCCATCGGGAAGAGCTGCTGACCCCTCGTGGGAGCGTGGCCGCATAGCGGGTGCTCCACGGCTGGGTCGGTGCCGCGCTGTGCACGGGAAAGGATCCGTCCGCGGTTCACCTGTCCCAGAGATAGTTGTTCCGTGATTTCCTGGCAGGAGCTGTAGCAGCAATAGACCAAGAACACATTTTGCTGGCAGATGGCGGTGGCTCATCTGTACGTTCAGTGGCACCACACCTGCGCAAACACCTCAGGGTTTTGTCACTTGTACCGGGTCTGTGCCTTTGAAGGTCCCCTCCCTGCACTCTGGACACTCGCAGGAGCACGGCACGATGATGGATGTCCGAGTGCGGTGTCTGGGAGGTCAGAAGCCCCATTAAATGGTTGCAGATGAAATGCTGGCCCAGGCCTCCAATGAAAGGACAAACAGTTTGTATTTCTCTTGTTCCAGGAAGGTGCTTTCGCCCTTGTGTTCAAAAGTGTTCATTATCCTGGTCAGGCGGTCGGTACCAGGTAAGCGTTGCCGTGGGAAAGAAGCTTCGTGTTGCACCCTGTATGAGAGGCTGTACCTGCTGGGGTGAGGGTGGCTGCTGGTTTTCATTTCTTACCTCTTATTTTCCATTTATCGTAACTAAAAATTCCCCAAAATGTTTCAGAAATTTCTCAGTGACCGCTTGTATCACAACTGGTCTGGAACGGGGTTTTTTGTAGGCTCTGGTTGTGAGAGCTGTGAACGGAGATGGTTTTAACTTTTCCTTTGCGTTTGCCGTTGTGGCAGCATTTGGACAATTTGACCTGAACTTGGGCCAGCCTGGTGCTGAGGTTTCCTGCTCCGCTTTTCAACGTTGGCATCAGTCGGGGTGGTTGAACCAGACGTGTGCCTACCACAGGTTTTGAGTTTTGGTGCCAGTGGCTGTTTGTAGACACACAGTGAGCAGCAGCCGGCGTGTTCCTGGTTCAGGTGTCTGTGGGATTCCAGTTACTCCTGCAAAGCTTCTGCTAAACCTGAGACAGATTCCTCACGTCCTCGCCTTGGGTTTATTCAGAGATTCTTTTGCTCTGTCTCATCCTTGCAGCGCTAACAACTGATCTGGGCAGAGCCCGCTCGTTTTCAGCTCGGTTCAGTTGCCGTGCTGGAGAACAGCAGTCCCTTCAGGTCGGCTGTCAGGGTGATGAATCTGACGGTTGTAATTCCGTGTTTTCTCGCAGGCGAGGCAGCCCCCTGCTAATCGGAGTGCGCAGCGAGCACAAGCTCTCCACCGACCACATCCCGATTCTCTACCGGACGGGTAAGCGTGGGCATCCCCCTCCCCGTAGGAACCACGTTCTGGTCGCGCTCAGAGAGTTCCACACGCAGTGGCATGCTCTGGAGTGCATATTACACTTTGAAATTTTTATCTGTAAATTAAACCATTATGAAAAAATATTTTTTTTTTTAAAGTTTCTAACTATGTGCTATACCATCGTATACCTCAAGTTAGTTTTATTATCAGAGCTTTAATGCCCAGTGGTTGCAAGGAAAACACATCTTAGGTAGTAGAATACAATAGCTCCGCATAGGAAAGTTAACTGTATAGTTAAACTTGGGTGCTTTAGTTTTTATTGTGTACAGCACAATTAATTACCTGTAATTACCATCATCAAAGGAGTCTGGGCACCAGGCTGGTTCTCTGAGCGCTGCGGTGACAAAAGGATTTGTTGTCAGTGTGTCTTACTGCTTCCCTGCGGGTTCTAGTGGTAGTTTGCTGCAAGGTAACCTGGAGAACCAGCCCTGGGAAGCTTTGGCTGTGTTTACTCCTGGGTCATGCTGGATAATTAGCAGTAATCCTTAGCGTATGTATGTATCACTTTTTTTTTTTTTCCCCCCCACTGATTATCTGAAGTTTGTTTGTTTTTTGTTTTTTTCCCAATTACAATTCCAGCTGTACAGTCTATGGATCATTCTTTTGATGGAATATCCATAAAAATGGAGGAAGGTGCCTACCAGAGAAAAATCTAATACTTGAAATTTCAGACAAATCCTCCAGTTCCTTAGGAAAGGAATCATAAATGAGACAGATACGCATTGTTTCTTTAACATGTGGTTATTGCTTTCCCTGTAGTGAAACAAATGGGATCATTGGAATTCCTTGATCAGAAACACCATGAGTGACACACAGGAAAGTCCACCCGTTAGTCCACCCCTCCCGTTTCAAAAATTCTGACATAATGCTCAGCGTACACAGAGAATTGATGAATTCATGCAGCTTGTGCTGCGTGTTCCCTGCAGCTCGACTGCAGAAGGAAATAGTAAATTACCTTAAAACCCCCCAAAACAATAGCCTGAAACCCTGTCCGGAGGCTGCTGATAATCCTGATGCGAGCATTCTCCAAAATTCCTTCTGGAGTTCAGGCTGTCAAAGAGCTACATCAGGCGAACACATTGATTTACAGTTCTGAAGCAGGAGAGTGCTTTTCTCTAAGAGGAAAGTTTCTGATTCTCACCTACGTAAATAACCGTGATTCCAGCCTCAGGCACTGGCAGCTCAGCGGGTGATGTCTGTCCGGTTTTGCTGGAGGAGAAACAAACCCAGGAGCTGGTTTACCTGAATCCAACCACTGCGCCAGGTTCTGTTTCTTTTTACCAAAGGTATCTCTCTGAAGTGGGTGTGAAGTGTTCAGAGTCAAATTGTGAGGTCAGCTGAAGTCCCAGGGGCTCTAAGAACCCGAGTCCCTCGGCTTCAGTGGCACTAAGGCTTTTCTGAAAAATTGACCCTATGAACCACGTGGATTTGAGTACCTTTGGCTCTGATAATTGTTGCCTTAGCTGTGTAATGCTGTCATCTGAAAACACCTCTTGCAGAAATCACAACTTCAACGCTGCTCAAGTAAACACAGAGGAGTTACTAAGCAGCAGCTCTGTTAACCTGTGCTGTAGGACCTTTGCAAAACTGCCACGTCCTTAGGGTTGTCATAACAGAGACTCAGGTGGTGTCAAAATATA
>NW_010139727.1:15543-16353 GCF_000699245.1 Pterocles gutturalis | reverse complement strand
ACAAACCACCCCCCCCCCCCCCCCCCCCCAGTTTTTACTATACCTGTGTTGATTCTCCATGTTGTCTCCATTCCTTGATTTAGAAAGGAAAAGATGAAAAGATCACTAATGTGTTGGTTCTAAATTCTGGTAACGGGGAGGTAGGTGCTGTAGGGGAGCCATCGGGGTTATCCCTGGATAAACGGACAATCTGTGGACAAACCTGTCGATAAATAACAACCACAACTGGCTGATAATACTGGAACTTTTCAGTCTCTCCTGGGTAAGACACACATCCAGCCCGTGTGTATGTGCACACTAAGAAGACGTTCCAGTTGCGGCTCAGCGAAGAATCTGTAACAGGGGAAAGCAATGCGACATAATAAAGGCAATGCAGGGAAATGTTGTATCTTGAGAAACGAAATTTGCATGTGTTGATCAAGTCTGGGTGCTTCTGTTGGGGAACTGCCACTGCCACCTGTGCTCTGTCCTTTCTCCACAATTTCTCTGTCTGTCTCAACAACAAAGGAGTTGTTTTCCTCGTTTACTAACCACAGCGGGGGCTTGTTGGCTGGGCAGAACCTTCTTACCGAGTACCAACATGAAAGCAGTATTTTCTGCTTTACGATTTCATTCACAGAAGTATCAATCTTAAACATCGTGAGCTCTGCTTACATCACTAACCAGATTGGGATGAAACATAACACTTGAGCTTGTGGGATAAACATAAAAATAGAGTAAGGTCAGTGTGGTTGTTCTTTAGCAATAGTCACGTTTGGCTGGACAGGCTGACCCCACGCACGGTGGCTGGCCCGTCGTTGTGTCCAAGGT
>NW_010139727.1:2177-15512 GCF_000699245.1 Pterocles gutturalis | reverse complement strand
GCAGGAATGGCCAGAGCGCTTCAGAAAGGATCCCTGCTGAAGCACTGAACTTGTAGAAAGTCTTACTACCAGTTTTCCAGAAGTTGACTCTTAGTCCTACATCCTTCAGTACACCTAGGGACTTCCCTGGCAGCAGCGTGAGACTGGCAGAGTTGCCCAGCTGGACAGTTGCTGGCTCGGAAGGAGGCGGTTGTGTTTGATAGCTCAGGAACAACGCCCAGCGGTTCATCACCTGTGTCCTGGTCTGGGTCTGAACACAGCAGCTCAGCCAGACAGAAATTGGGTTGGGTTACATCTGCTGGTGCTCAGGGCTGAGAATAATTGACAGTCCTGCTTGATGTCTCAACGCTGCAGGAAAGCTAGCGGAACAGGATCAGGGGAGAAACGTTAAATGATAAACCAGGCAGACTGGGCTGGGAAAACTGCTCACAGAGCAGCTTGAATTCTCTCCTAGTGGAGCCACAGGTAAATTCAAGTTTCATCTGAATTCTTCAATTCACATTTCATTTGAATTTTTACTGATATTTTCCTCTAAACTTAAAACTCTGCGCTGATGTTAAACTTGCAGACCTAATTCGAAAGCACATAAAAACCTCGCGAGCAAACCGAGAAAGGGCCCAACACACGAGTGCCAGTGCGCTGCCCTCTGCCCTTCTCGCTGTTAAATTTCCTGTGGGCGGTCCCGGTGATGAGAATAGTGCTTCATGTTGGTACCGTGCCTTGGGATCTCTGGCTGAGACGGGCGCTGCAGCTGCGTTCTGGGTTTGTGCGGCGCCTGACCCTCGTGTCTTGTAGGCAAAGACAAGAAGGGAAGCTGCAACCTGTCCCGTGTGGACAGCACCACCTGCCTCTTCCCTGTCGAGGAGAAAGCCGTGGAGTACTACTTCGCGTCCGACGCTAGGTGAGGTTTCTCGGTGTCTTTTAGTGGATGTAAAACCTGCTGTTCAAAGCTGGGGAGCAGACGGGGAGGCTGTGGCTGTGTTATGAGGAACAGTAAGTGGTGCCCACGTGGCCGTGGCGTTGCTCTGTGAACGTTAGTTGCTGCACATGGCCCTGAAGCAGTGAGAGTCGCTGCTACAGAAATGCAAACTGGCTTTGGAGCAGCGGTGTTACCCTTTGCCAAGCTCATCTGTCGATGAGATTCCCAAGGGGAGTGGCAGGAAACCTGAGAGTGCTGACCTCAGTTAACGGGATTGATGCTAATTATTGAGAGAGCTGTGTTGGTTCTCCAGGGTTCTCTCCACACCCGATAATTCCTTTACCACCAAAGGCAGCTCATTTTAATCCCCGTGGAGGGAGGAAAGACTGACTTGAGAGCAGCCCTACCAGAGCTTTTGGTTTTCTCTGTACTGGGGAAATGAACGCTTGTTCCAGAAATGCAGAAACGCTGCTGTGGTTGACTCTGCAGCCCTTTCGTCAGAGCGTTCTGGAGAGTCTGGGGACACCCCGATGCGTTCTGATTTCAGGCTGGCTTGCCCCAGCTCAGAACAAGCGCTACTGAAGTAGGGAGCTGATGGGTTTCCGTAGGGCTTGCCTTGCTCAGCTAAGAGCAAGTACGGACTAAACCTAGCCAGAGATTTTAAACCCCTCTGGTAATTCCAACTCTGACATCCCCAGGTAGGCTGCAGGCAGGGAGGGCATTCGATAGCGGCTAATTCTTGGAGGGCTTCTAAGCAGATCTCAGAGTGCTTTCCCAGGCGGCCAGGCTGTCCCCAGGCTTACCGATGGGGAAAGTGAGATGCAGGGAGGGACAATGGCTTATGGCTGGAGAAACCAAGAGAGGAATCTGCACCTGTGGCTGAGCACCCCGTGCGCTGGGGCACATTGCTGTCCTCCTGATGCCACTCTGGCTTCTTTGCTGCAATGCTGCTTTGTCTCGGGAACTCATAGCTTCTGCTTAAAGCAGGCACTGAAATTAATAATGAGGTGGGTGGAAAAAATCCAGTTATATTGGCAGTGTGGAAATGTACTTTACAGTACTGCTCTTATTTTAAAAGGAATTCCAATGAAATGAGTAACTTTCTTGAATCAAAAGCTGTATGTTGGGTTATAAATAGGGCTGTAGCCCTCATCTTTCTCTGAAGAATAATGTCTTATGGCAAACGGTGTGTGCTTTTACAGCGCTGTCATTGAGCACACCAACAGAGTGATTTTCCTTGAAGATGATGATGTAGCAGCCGTGGTCGATGGCCGGCTCTCCATCCACCGCATTAAACGCACGGCAGGCGATCACCCTGGGCGCGCCGTCCAGACCCTGCAGATGGAACTTCAGCAGATCATGAAGGGTAAAAGCTTCTGGATGTCACCTGTGTAGACAGATGCACAGGGTCTCCCTGCAGTCACGGGATAAGTCAGGTTGGAAAAGACCTCTGGAGGTGGTCTGGGCCAGTCGCTGTGCTGGAGCAGGGATCGGAGCGGTAACAAGCCTGGCTGAGTCCAGTTGGGAGTTTCTCCAGGGACAGGAACCCCCCAGCCTGGCTGAGCACCTGCTCCAGGGCTTTGTTACCCTCACGGTGAAAAACATTGTCCTTGCATCTAAGGGGACTTCCCCTCTTGCTGCTGAGACTGTAACAAGGACTGCGGGGCTGAGAATTTCCCCTCCTGCCTGGAGGCATCTGTTTTGCCCAAGACCGATGGACCCTGGCAGGCTCGCCACTCTGGATCTGACCCTTCACCGGCTCTCACGATGAGCTGCTGCTTTGGCAGAGGAAGAACCATCAGCTTAATGATCTCTGAGCGATAACTGGGCTGTTGGTGACTCTGCTCCAAGCTTTTCCAGACATATGTAAGAAAAATGTAAACTACTAGGAGGTAATTTAAAGCGTTCTCATTTCTTTTGTTTCTTCCTTTCTTTTGTAGGTAACTTCAGCTCATTTATGCAGAAGGAAATTTTTGAACAGCCAGAATCTGTCGTTAATACGATGAGAGGAAGGGTCAACTTTGATGACTACACTGGTAATTGAGATTGTGCCTCCTTTGTTTTTAGTTGTTACTCACAGGAGCTGTAGAGGAGGGAGCAGGTGATGACATGGGAGATGAAAACACGCTGGTGTAAGACGATGTGTGTGTCTGACGGGGAGCGCTGCCAGAACTACATGCAGTGGTGGCAAGGTTTTTGGGATGGTTTTTTTGCAAAGGGGTTGATGGAGAGTGTAAAACCCTGTGTGTTAGTATCAGTAATCCTGAGAATTTCCGCTACCTGGCCAACCTGATTTTGTCTCTCTCTGAATCTTGCCTGCAGTAAATCTCGGTGGGTTGAAGGATCACATTAAGGAGATTCAGAGGTGTCGGCGTTTAATCCTTATTGCCTGTGGGACAAGTTACCACGCTGGAGTCGCGGTAAGTGGTCCGTCTCCATCTGTTTGCGAACTGTAGCCTGAGCTGAGCAGCGGGCACAGCATTGTGTGTGTCGAGCGCGTTAGAGATGGATTGTGCACGCGCACGCTGGTGAGCAAAGACCCTTGTGAAAGCTGCAAATGCCGGGCTCGCAACTCACCAGCAACAGCAGTAGGAAATAGAAGCTGAAGATCTTGAATGCTTATGAAGATGTTGCCTGTGACTTGTTCCTGCGGCGGGCTTTGAAAAAACACAACCTGCATAAAGGCGAGCTGGCAGGAGAAGAGCCAGTGCAGGGGCAGAATGCGAATGCTGCAGCAAGGTGCAGGGACTGCCACGAGCCAGATCGCATTTCCTCCTCTGCTGTTTATGCGCCTGCTTAGAGACACCCCTGTGCTTGCCCTGCACGGGGAAGAGCTTTCGCTTTGCACCATACCGCAGTCCTGGCTTTGTTTCGTCAAGTCCTGACCTCATCATTGGTAAAGTGCGGTGGCCGTAGGCGAAACCTTTTTAGATTGCAGCTTGGCAGCCCGTGATGTTGCAATTAAAATACTCTGCAACTTCGCAGAGGAATCCTTCGGTTTCTCTCTAGAACATAACTGTTCTCTGGTTTACAAG
Source organism: Pterocles gutturalis (assembly GCF_000699245.1). NCBI lineage: Eukaryota > Metazoa > Chordata > Aves > Pterocliformes > Pteroclidae > Pterocles > Pterocles gutturalis. The sequence continues at coordinate 11,558 of NW_010139727.1, read as the reverse complement.
GACCAGAAAAGGAGATTTTGTTCATCTTGGCTAGCTCTGTCAGGTAACGTTAGCAGTGATCCCCAGAGTAGCCAAAACAAGTTTCTGGCTTGGCCTTGGTACAGGTGGTGGCTTCTGAGTTCTTCAGTGACACAAGTTGCAGTCTGACAGGACACCTGTGTTATACAATACATACGTAATATCCTCTAAGTCAGACTGTTTGCGTGTGTCGTAGGACAGTCTCCGCGGGAGGACGGGGTTGGTGCCAGACGCAGGGTCCCTTTTCACAGGGGCAGCTGTGTGACTCCAGTGTGGGTATACTGACTAATTAAAAGATCATCCAGCACTAATTTGCCCAGGGTATTTTGATAGTAATATTTTCCAGTGTGTCGCAAGTAGGTGGCTTTTTTGTACTCCAAACACTTGGGTGTTTTGGTTTTTTTTAAAACACAATGTAATATGCGACTTTCTGATGTCTCCTTTTCCCAGACCCGTCAGGTTCTGGAAGAACTGACCGAATTACCTGTGATGGTTGAACTAGCCAGTGACTTCTTGGACAGAAACACCCCTGTCTTCAGAGACGACGTTTGCTTTTTCCTCAGCCAGTCGGGTACGGTCGCGCTTTACCACCCACTCGCTCTTTCCTGTAAATGTGAGCTTGGGAGGGAAGGGGCAGGAGGGCCAAATTCTTGTGCCTGCCTGGAGGATCGCACGTGGTACGCGTGAGAGAGGAAATTGGCACACGCAGGCTAGAGATGGGGAAAAAATAGAGCGCGGCTCCTCCTGCCCATCTGCACGCTGGTGCGTGGTTTTGTTTAGCTGAGCCTTACATATGGTAACAGGAGTTTTGTTTCCTTTCTCTGGGAGGAAATATTCTATCAATCAACAGACTAAAAAAATGCTACAGAACCCTGGTAAAGGCAACTCAAAAGTTTCTTTTGAATAGGTTTAGTTCTCGAGTTAAAGCCCTACCCAACACTGAGCGATGGGGTGGATCAGATCCATAAATCAATGAAACTATTGCACAGAAGCATAAAAAGATACAACCACCTTGGAAGGGAATACGAGATAAAAGACACACTTAAGCATAAAAAAAGAAATTATGTATATATCGCATTCAGAATATTTTCAAGGACAACTGCAACACAGAACTCCAATATGTTTTTCCTCTTAGGTCCATTTACTGTAACTGATCTTCAGCTTTGGTACTAAAACAAATCATTGCTTTTTCTCCCTAGGTTAAAATACTCTTTTGGTAGCAACTTTTTCTTCTCAGTCTCAAGTAACTCAGAATACCCTCTCTTTGCAGGGGGCTCACACTCAATTTTTTCCCGAGTTACTGGAACACACGTGCAGCTGTTGCTTTTTCCCCTTAGAAACCGTCCCATCCCAGTCTAGCCGGGAACGCAACTGGGGCCACACCGGGGGATGCACCTCCCCCCTGAAGTGCTGGATGTGGCAAGTGAACAAAGATTTTCCTGGAACCTGAGCTTGGGCATCAGGCAGGGCAAAACCAAAGTAAATACTGAGCTGAAATAACCCCAGTTCCCCCACCCATCCAGCTGCTTTCCTAGCCGTAGCTTCCCGCCCCGCACAACAGTAGTGTGTGTACTGGAGAAGTGAACCAGCCTAACCTGGGGGCTTGTTCTCTGTTGTCACCCCTGCAGGAGTGCTCGAGAAGCATGTCCTTTTAGGACAAAAGCAAACTGGAATACCCACTAGCTGCTATTTCTGGTCCCATCCCTGGGGCTCAGCTCCCAAGCAGCGCTGCTGCGGTCGTCAGGGCAAGGTTCCTCCCCATCGTGTTCATCTAAAACCATGTTTTCTGCTCCTCTCTACCCAGAGGTTTTGAATCAACAGGTTAAGTGGAGTCCGATCTAAGCCAGCTGTGTTTGCATAGTGCAAACAATTTCCAACAGGGATAATGAGTTCTAGGCAAAGCCTGTTTGATAGCAGAGTTTGCAAGCTCTGGGGGGGTGGTGAGCACCGTCAGCAAACAGCTCCGTGGGTTTCAGGTTGGAGCGGCAGCGGGGTGGTGGCAGGACCCCAGGGCTGGCTGTCACTCAGCACCATTGCACCACTCTGCTCGTCACCTGGGCTGTGTCCTGATGGCCCCACGAGGTGGTTTTGCCCCTGCCCCAGGTGAGTTTTTAGGAACAAGGAAAAGGAAGAAAGTTGGATTTGTTACAGAAGAGACACTTGAACTGCCTGTCCCCCCGCTAACCCGAGCAGAACACTGACTTTTCCTTAAACCAAATACTATTGTCAGCTTTCCAGTTTTCTAGATGTCTTCTTAGGGTTAAAACCCAGTGTGCCAGGGCTGGAATAACTGCTACCGCCTTTGACTTGGAGGCAGACACAAACCTGTGAGGTTCTGTTTGGGCAATCGCTGCTGTTTTAACCGACACCGACCCGCAGCATTGTCACTACCTCTCTTTTCAGGTGAGACAGCGGATACTCTGATGGGCCTTCGGTACTGCAAAGAGCGAGGAGCCCTGACCGTCGGCATAACGAACACGGTCGGCAGCTCCATATCGCGAGAGACAGACTGCGGGGTCCACATCAATGCCGGACCAGAGATCGGGGTTGCCAGTACCAAGGTAAGGAATAAGTTTATAGATATTATCATTTTTATTTTTATTATTCTGAAGAAACTCCCCCTGAAGGTGTTGGCTGTAGCAGGCGTCCTGTTAAACACTTTCTCTTCCCTTTTTACCGGTTGCTATTGATGACCGTGTAGTTCATAACCACGTGCCCAGCAACACTCTTCATTTTCTTTATCTTGTAAAGGGCTTTTTTTTAATGTAAATGAAATATGCCAAGGAAGCAATAATAAACATTGAAAACAAAGGGGTCTCAGAGGGAAGAATTCCCTAAGCAGCAAGAGTTCTCTCCTCTTTGCCATCGTTTGTCTTGAGGTGCAGACTCAGTTCAAACTAAAGGTCTAAAGATTAAAAAAAAAATGAAAAGACAAGATGATGGAAAATGTGACAGCATGTAACTGCCTGTAATGGCACTGCTTTACTGAAGAAAGTGTGATATTAAAACTCCACTTTCAGCACATGGGGGAATGGTCTTTTACAAAAAAAGCCAGTATTTATGTCTGCCTGCCACAGTTATTCTGTGGTTGATGCATCTGGCTACGTGTGATACAGTATAAAAGAACTTGCTTTGCTGCATTTCATTTTGATGAAGTGCTTCTGCATGGTGAAATCTGCTTTGATTTAGTTCTATTTAGAGGCGAGATGATGTCAATCTGTTACATAAATTCAGCCAAAAACCACATTGGAGTTTAATAGTTCATTGGGGAATTTGATCATGGAAAATTCATGAGCCTCTTACAAGAAACTCTTGAACGAGTTGTTTGTCCCTGGGTTGTTTTCCCAGTGCCAGCATCACAGTTTGGGGATAACTGAAACTGGCATTTTCTCCCTGGTGATGCGGGGAGGTACCAAAGTTGTGTGTCTGTCAAATATGAACTTGAAAAGATTCTGCCTTAAGGTTGTCAGAGCTTCATTTTGAGAACACACGACAAACCGCCCCCGTGCTGATAGCGTGGCTGGTCGGTGCCGTTTCTTGCCGTAACCCTCGGCTGCACCAAAACAGGGCAGCTCACGCTCCATGTCAGACTCTGCTCCTCAGCACCACCGAATCTTTTCTAGATTCCTTCCGAGCTATTTAAATCTGCTCCAGTGTAGCAACGGGAATGTTTGTCTGATCATTGTGTAGGAAGGGACAGAAATACTACAAACCTTAATCTTATTTCTAAGGGACTTCAGTCCCAGGCTGGCACCAGGGACCGTTTCATTTGTCTGATCAGGACTTCAGAGGAGAGGCGTTGCCGTGGCTGTTTGATGCCATGCCTCGATGTTTTTGCGAATAGAACTGCGTTAACGTCAGCACTCATTTCCCTTGCCTCTACAGGTGATTTTTCCCCAAAGCCAGTGACACCAGTCCCTGTCGTCTTTCGGACAAGTCTGGAGCCTTACCACCGTGAACAGAATCTGGTCTTAAAGAAGGGGGGTGGGAAGTCACTCACCTTTCCAGCTGCCTTGGTGTTCCTTGAATGCAGTCCAGATAAATTTTAATTATAAATAGTAAAGATGAATATAGAGAAATAATTTCAGCTAGCTGTCCTGTTGCGATGCCAGATGTTAGGGTTGGGCTGCTCTGCCCGTCTCCTGTGCTCTCAGCATTTCCCTGCGGTATAGAAGCACACAGGTATGGTCACACACAGGGTTGAACAGGGCATCTCAGAAATATTCCATTTTGCCTGTTGTATCTGAATCTTAGAGTAAAAGGAGCTCGCACCATTGCATGTCTCCATTGGAGATTTGCCCAAACGAGCTTTGCCCCGTGAATTGCTCGTTCATCTTTGCTGCTCACCTGGAGCGAAGCTGCCTTTGGTACCACGTTGAGCATAGAGACACTGGAGGCTTTTCTGTTTGGTCACTGTCTCAGTGTCATGTTTTCTCTCCCCCCCTGTGCCAGGCCTACACCAGCCAGTTCGTCTCGTTGGTGATGTTTGCTCTGATGATGTGCGACGACAGGATTTCGATGCAGGAGAGGCGGAAGGAAATCATGCGGGGTCTGAAGGGACTGCCAGGTAGGGAGCTGCCGCGTTGATCGCGTCTTGCCGGGGGAAACCCAGCGGCACAGACGAGCTTCAGCAGTGCCTGAACTTCGCTTTGAAAGACCAAGGAGTCAGATGTGTGCAGCATGGCTCTTGGCAGGAACTTCTGCAACCGTGTTCTAATGTGTTCAGAGCACAGAACTGGACTATGAAAATACCGCGTCCGGTTTTTGTACAAGGCACTGCTACCTGTGTGCATGAAGAACAAACGGTGAGCGCAGTCTGAGAGCACACCCAAGCTTGAATTCTTCTCTTTCCTCCTAGACCTAATTAAAGAAGTGCTGAGCATGGACGATGAGATCCAGAAGCTGGCCACAGAGCTGTACCATCAGAAGTCTGTTCTCATCATGGGACGGGGCTACCATTACGCTACGTGTCTCGAGGGAGCTTTGGTAAGAGATGTCTCTGGTTAAAGCTGGTTCAAACGCACTTAGCTACGGACTTAGCACCAGAAATGGCACACAGCTACGAGTTGTTTTAAAAGCACCTGAGGGCTGCGGTGTGGTGACTGACCGGCTGGGTCCGGCAGACTCACGGGGACACTGCTGAGACTTCCTCCTAGAGACACCCTGGTCACCAACAGCCAGAGGCTGCAGGAGAGGGAAAGGGTTTGTTTTCAGCATTCCCACTGTGCCAGACTGGGCACCCTGATAAAATCCGTTCTCTGAACTGTTGGGGTGACATTCCCAGGAACGCTCAGCACCCAAAACTGAGCATGTACCTTCTAGAACCTGCAGATGGTTGAGGAGATCCCTGTTGTTGTAAGTGCTGTCACCCACTGCCACGCAAACACATCCTTTCCGCCCGGCTCGAGGCTGTGATGATGGATGTGTTGGCTGATGGCAAACCGTAAGGTCTTGGGGGTGTTGGTGTTAGAACTGTCAGTGTTCAGGGCGCGCAGGCAGCTGAGCCCAGAGGCGCTGCTTTGATCCGGGCTTTCAGGCTGGCTTCTCTACGGATTGCGTCTCAGGAGAGCCAGAATCCCTTCTTACAAAGTGACAAAGAATGGGGAAGAAGCCACAGAGATGGTTAAAAAAAGATGGCAAATTTGCCCAAAGCTTTATGGATTTTTTTTCCCCATCTAGAAAATCAAAGAAATTACCTACATGCACTCCGAAGGGATCCTGGCGGGCGAGCTGAAGCACGGCCCTCTGGCGCTGGTGGACAAGCTCATGCCCGTTATCATGATCATCATGAGAGACCACACGTACGCCAAGTGCCAGAATGCTCTCCAGCAGGTCATCGCACGGCAGGTAAGTCCCTGTGAAAGTTTACAGCACATCAGGAATGCTGCTTTAATATCAAAGCACTTTGCAGAGCGCCCAAACCATTTGCTTTAGTGTCATTGCCTAAAACGTCAATTCAGGAGATATTCTGGGCGTTTCAGTGCAATTTTTGCAGCAAATTGCAGAGCCTAGTGTGGTTTGTTTACCCCTTAAAATATGCCCATGGGATGCTAAGCCATTTTGTTCTGAATGAAGTAAAAGGTTTTGCCACTGGCGCTCCGAACAGAAGTGAGAAAAGAACCTTCCCGACCTGTTTCTCTTCACCATTTCCCTTCGTTGCAGGGGCGACCTGTCGTGATTTGCGATAAGGAGGACATCGAGACAATTAAGAACAATAAGAGAACAATCAAAGTTCCCCACTCGGTGGACTGTCTGCAGGGGATCCTGAGCGTTATCCCCCTCCAGCTTCTGGCTTTCCACCTGGCCGTTCTCAGAGGATACGACGTGAGTACAGCATTCCTTCCCTTCTGCACGGCGTTGGCTATCCGCAGGTCTGGAGGAGACGCGCTGGGTGATGTTGGAGGTCTGGGGGGGGTTGTCTGTGTGATTAATTCCTCGAGCCGCTGCAGCGACCGGGTTCCCTGGCAGACCTGGCGATTGCAGGAGCTTCTTGCGAACAGACCTGGAAGGCAGTCGAGTACCCTGGGCTGAGTTGTGCAGTTGGAGTTTGGACACGTGTCTGGTTTCTGGTAGTTCCTGGAGGGCTGGTAGGAAGCTAAAAGGAAGGTTACGACCCCCAGAAGGATGTTTGAGAAGCGGAGTCGGGCTGTGTTGGGTATTCGGTGGTAATACAGACGCTGGCCTCTGCCTTTGAGCACTGGGACAACTAAAGGGACAAACTCCTTGGTTCTTGCCAGAGGAGTCTTAATGATTGAGGTTTATGGACTTCTCCTGCACTGATTATCCTAAATTAACATGAAAATACGTTCAGTCGTTTTCCATTTAAACGAAGAACGAACATTCTGCACATTACAAAGTTCTACGCAACCAAAGAAATTGTGTCAATACTCACAAGCATGTTCTTTCTCCTCCCTCTCTGCAGGTTGATTTTCCAAGAAATCTGGCCAAGTCCGTAACTGTAGAGTGAAAGATCATCTGAATCAGAGGGGCAAAGGGGATTTAATTGAAAGACTTTTTTTGGTACCAAAATAACTTGATTTTAAAGTCCCCTAGGTAAATCCTATTTTGGTAAATCATTGTTTGTGTATCAGATCACCGTGATTCCATTACATTCGTGATTGTCACATTGATTCCACATGCCATGTCAATAGCTTTGGGGGTTTTTTGAACAGTAGACATCCATGAAAGATGTTAAATGGTTTTCGTTAAAGATTACAGAGTCTTCTAGGCAAGGGGCCCTCCACTTTAAGTCATTGTGGCCCATTCCAGTCGCTGATGAGAAACCATGGAAGGAATGACCTGTCGTGCTCTCAGGCAGCGAAGCAGGACACCAGAATATCCAACTGGAGCAAGAGCTGTCGCTGGTTGCGCTTGTGCAGATATTTTAACAGTGAACGAAACTGTAACCGAGCAGTTGAGGGCAGTTCTGCCTCATGTCCCAGAGGGATTCAGCTCACCTGCCACATCCTCCTGCACTGTAGGCACGTGTAAATGTGCTGAGAAATCAGTGTGGCTTCTGAAGGATTTTATCTATGCCAAATATCTAGCAAGTGACAATCTCTAGACCCGGTGGCCACAGCGCCCTGGGTGACACCAGCCTGTACCTGGAGCTGTGCCCGTGAAGACGCGGAGCTCACGCCCGCGAGCGTGGACGGCGGCAGGGGCTGACGCGGTGGGTGCTGAGCGAAGGGGGGAAGAGAGGAACAGGACGGCGCTCAGTGTGTGCCGGTGTTTTCTTGCTGTTGGTTTTTTTGTTCAGTAAGTGGAAGTCTTCCTGCGCTGGTGAGGATTTTTCCCCTTGAACTGAGCCCTGGGGCACCATGAACACATCCTAAGAAACCAGCTCTGTGCTGCTGCAGGTCACTTTTTAGTCCGAATGTGTAGAAAAAAGTTTCTACCTGTGTCCCTTAATGAAAGCACGATTTCTGGTTTATCGAGGAGCAGTTTGTATTGAGACTTGGGTCAAATTCAGCTGGTTCAGAACCGGAGGGGATACAAAAGGCTCGATAGACATGACAGAAATCGGTGCTTTGGTAACAAAGCTTTTGATGACAAGCTTGCAGAGAATCAGGAATTACGCAGAAGAGACGCCTTCAGGAGTTGACCCTGACTCTTTTGGTGGGTGAAGGGCCGTTAGCTCTGTGTTCCTCATGCCAAAAGGTGAATCTCCTGCCAGCCTGGTAGGGTTTGAATTAACTTCACACCCACGCCGTACAAAGGCGGAAAGCAACACTTGGGAAGTGCCGGCAGCTATCCTGGGTCGCTCAGTGCCCCCGAAGAACGGCTTTAACAATCCAGCCGAGCTGGGGACTGTCCGCAGCCCTTCCCAACCCGCTCTCCTCGCGCAGGGTGGCTTTAGCAGAGCAGCACTAATCCGGGCTCACTCCTGCCATGGGAGATGGCTGCTCAGACCGAGGGTTCCAGACACTGGGGAGCAATTCTCCGTTACATAAAGCCACAGTAACTATTTAACTTCAGTTTAGTGTCAGCTCAAGGCTTGATTTTACTAGGAGGATGCAATGCTGAGAGCCTGGAAGCAGCTTCTCAAAGCCAGTATGTGTACGTTTGTGAATACGTTGTACTCAGACTTAATGTACGAAGGCAGTGTGCTGCCAGTGTCTGTTTAAGAACAGAGTGGTAAATATTGCGTTTTAGTTAGGATTTGCTTACGAGGCACTGACTGAGAGCATCTCTGTGCCTCTGCCTGAACGTGACCAGCAGATTCCCCTGCTCCGGTTGGAGACGATACTCGGCCTTAAGGGAGAAACCATCTGTGTTCAGTGCTGACGCTTTGACAGCAGCTCCTCTTCCTCCTCCTCCTGCTCATCTTAAGAGAAGCTGTGCAGACCTTTGACGCAGAGGGCTGGACCCTGGGCAGGGTTCCCCCCGCACCCCGGCGACACAAGGACTTGCGCTGTCACACCCTGTGTTCATGTTAGCGTGGGATCTCACGGGAAAGAACCCTGCAAGGGAATTCTTTTAAGGTTTTTTTTTTTCTCCTATTCTGCTCAGAAGAAACGCAGCAAGTGTTGCCCTTGCACAGATGATTGTCCGCTCGCTTGCCGGGTCTCCTAGCACACAGGATGGTGACATCCCCTGAAAACACCGGTTGCTATTCCAGGTTCGATAAGGCTGGTAAATATTTATGAGAGTCAATCATATAGAAAGAGGACCAAAGAGCAGGAGCTGATCGGTCTGACACTGCTGTGGGGTGTCACCGCGCAGGTATCGCTGAGCTGTTGGGTTTCATGCCGATACACAAACCCTTATTCTTTGTAATTCAAGGCACTAAAACTCGCGACAGATTCTTTGTTGTCAGACGTACAGGCAGCGTTCACCCCCCGCCTTCTGCCCATTGCCAGC
>NW_010139727.1:473-1922 GCF_000699245.1 Pterocles gutturalis | reverse complement strand
TTTTTTCCTTTAGAAAACTTGTAGAATGTCTTGTGATATTTATTACCAGCCGGGCAGTCTGCTCTCCAGAATGAATGTTTTGCTTACTGAGCCAGGAAATGCCTCCTTCCTAACCCAGGTGTTCGCACACCCAGCTGCCCCGTCACTATCACTGAGCCACAGGTAAATACAGACAGACGCCTGTGTCCTTGGGAACAGCAGCTGCCTAGTGCTGGGCGCTCTGCCCGAATTTATTGTGATTAAGGAGCTGTTTCGCTCATCCAGCTCCGCAGGGGCTCCAGGGAAGCGCGTGCCTGCGGGTCCTGGGGGTTTTAGTTACCGAAAGCCAGAGAGCTCCAGGCTCAGCACGTTTCTGCCCAAGAGATCTCGGGCAAATCCCACGCCTCTAGTGAGGTTGTTCCCGTTGTACCTGGAATATACCCCTGTCAGAGAGGTTTCTCCCTCTGAGGAGAGAGGCTCCGGACCGTTCTTTCCCCGATGGGTTAGGTGAGCGCGTCCCATCTGCGCGCCCGTTCCTGCAGAGCCCAAACCCCCGTCTGCGCGGCCGTGGCCGGGGGGGGTCTCGAGCCCTCTGTCCTGAAAGCCGAAAGCATCACCCAGACCCATCCTGGGTCCAGGACAGGACCTAAGCCTGGCCGGGACCCAGGAGGGGGTCAGGCTGCCGATGGAAACAGCCAGAGGCGTGAGGAACACCGACACCTTGGAGCTTTCTCCTCTGTCGCTGCCACTGGTCCTCGATGCCCCCAGCAGTGTCCCGGCAGCAGCCTGGCGCTGGAGGGAGGGTGCTTGAAGCAGCCCAGGAGTGTTCGGCTGCGGCTGATTTTAGATCCCACCTGAACGTTCCCAGCTGGGCTCCGTGCCTGGGGTCCCTCCTCTGCATCCGAACCAGGAGGAAGAAAAAACAACGAAGGATTTGGTTGGAATAAAAGCAAAGAAAACCATTTGCCTTCCATTCAGTTTCTGTAAATAGCCATTTGGGGTGGCGGATAGCCGCCCGTTCCTCCCTTCTCCGTCCCTTTGCCTCTGCCCGTACCTCCCCAGCTGGCTTGGTTCGGGGACCAGTCTGTATCTCCTTTCCTGTCGTGTGCTGTACGCAGAAGATATCTTACTTTTGTCTGTAGTGTTTTATAATTTGAGTTTTTGTCTTTTTTGCTTACTTTTTTGTATCTCACCCTTTGAATAAAATCAAGTGCCCGACATGAAACCAACAGAATTGCTGGTCTTGAGTTTAACCCGCTCCCGAACAGGCACCCCGTGGAGGGTAAGGGCAGCGCGTACACCACTGGGCTGGACTCATCTCTTTCATACCCAGAGGGGCTTTTTGTGTCTGAGACAGAATATATTTCAGCTGCCCTTTCCTAACCATGCTGCTGACCCAGAAGAAAGCCCCTAAAACCCCCCTAAGGCAGCAGCAGTCGGGGTTAGCGCCTGGTGTTACCTTCGTTTAAC
>NW_010139727.1:0-411 GCF_000699245.1 Pterocles gutturalis | reverse complement strand
CTCACGGTTTGGGTTCCAGGACAGAAACCTGTTCGGGCAGCGTACGGCCGGGCTGCTCTGCAAACCGGGCGGCGGAGGACCAGGGCACAGGTGCTGAGACAGTGCGATGACGCCTGCGGGCTTGTGAGACAAAGCTGGGGGCTAGAGATTGTTCCTGTCTAAAACAGCCCAGATACCGTTGTGAGCAAAACCCACAGTGACCAGAGACGGACTGACCCCCCTCCAGACAGAGCCTCTCCAGGGAAACACCATCAAACACCGTCATTCCTTTTCCCAGAGACAGGCAGGAGCCTGGATCTGCTCTTCTCACAAACACTTCTCCTGCGCAAGCCCCAGCGCCCGAAGGGCAGGAGGCTGCGCTGTTGAAGGGCAGGAGATGAGCTGCCGAAGGGCAGGAGCTGAGCCGTCGCA
>NW_010139726.1:0-1341 GCF_000699245.1 Pterocles gutturalis | reverse complement strand
AAAATAAAATAAAATAAAATAAAAACAAAAACGTTGAGAGGGTTACGTTGGAATAGGATGATTTGTTTTGTTTTTGGCAGCTCATGTATTGGATGAAGGTAATTTGGATACCACGAATATAAGACGAAAATACACCTAATTCAGTCATCATATAGATATAATATATTTCACTCTCACCACATAAATACAAAACATCCAAATATCCAAAACATTCAGAACAAAAGTTAGTAGCAAGGGCTCAGCGCTCGATTCTTTTTTTTTTTTTTTTGACTAGTTGCCTATAAACTTCAGACGTGAATAATTTACAATAAAATTACTATTTTCTTTCTGTCCAGCTCCTTCTGTCCAGTTCTGGCCTATAATTAATTCTATATACTACAGCAACCATTCCACTTTTTGTAATTTTTTTTTTTTTTTGGTTACAGTTTGGTGGCACGTATTTATACAGTTTGTAAACGCATGTGTTAAAGTTTAAAGAAAGAAAAGAAACGTAAAGCCAAAGTAAAGAAATATTTTTTTTCCAAAGAATTAGCTAAGTACAGCATCCCTTTTCTGGCAAATTCAAGTACTGAAACTGAACAGGAAATATTCGATCCCGAAAACTAGAAAATGAAATACATGTTTGTGAAGAAAATAGCGGTAAGAATTATGAAGGGGGAAAAAAGATTGTTACATAGATATATTTTAAAGTACAAAAATAACAACAAAAGATATGCTTTTTATCTTTTATGTTCGTTTTAATTGAAGTGTGAGCGATATATGAGAGGGTTATTTTAGGAGGAAGGAAGGCTAAAGATTTGTATTTAGATGCGCATTGAAATTATTTGGAAAAAAATCAAATAGGAAAAAAAAAAAAAAGGAAAAATTACCATCGCAACAGATCTGGGTGCAAATCAAGTCGCGACTTCCATTATTTATTTGCAGATTTCCGCAGGACTGGCCCGTGGGAATGCAAAAAAAAATCCAACCAAAAAACCAAAAAACCCCAAACCAAAAAAAGGGTCTTGTGTTATCTCGAAGGGAGCGGCAGTTTTGTCCAAAATCTCTGCAGCCACTGCTTTCTTTCTCCCCACTTCGTGTGTGTATTTTCAAGGCAGTCCGTTCCGGCCCTTCCATGTTCAAGATTTATCGTGAAAAATAAAAGTTGCTGGGCGTTTTTCTGGCTGGTTTTAAGGGCAAACGGCAAGGGCGCTGCCCGGAGACTGTCGTGCAGTGAGTATGGGTGAAGGGGGGGCACAGGTGGACCCTCCAAACCTTTGTGCTTAGGAATCACTGAAGTCTGGGGGGGATGGGGGGAATTAAGAAAAGAAACCAAAACGGGCATCACCTGACAGCTCCATC
>NW_010139725.1:9492-17010 GCF_000699245.1 Pterocles gutturalis | reverse complement strand
CCCCTGACTGCTGGAGCCCCGTCCTGTGCTAGTCCCAGCCAGGTCAGCAAACCTTTCCTCAGATGTCCCCGAGAGCACAAGGAGAAGCAGTCCCACCTTCTCCCTGTCCTCTGTCCTGTCCCGTGCCATTCCCCGAGGTCCCCCCGCTGCTGTGGACCCCAGCCCCCCCCCCTTCCGCCGGGGCCGGGGGGGGGGGGCGAGGGGAGCGCTCTCAATTAGAGCTGGGGCATGACTGAAATCCTGATGGGGAGAAGTGTGCTCTGCAGCGTATTAAAAAGATAAACCAGCGCGAGCAGAGCAGGAAAACCCTCGGGCTTGCAGCTAGAAAGGCGAGAAAGCATCGTCTGCTTCCTAAACCCAGCCTGGGAAAGGAGCTCGTGAGCCCGGGTAGAGATGCTAATAATTATAAACTGCCTTCACGGGGGTGCCTCTCGTCCAGCACGTGAATTAACGCACCGGGGGTGTCCTGGGGATGCTGCAGCTTTCTGAAAAGCTCAGCTGAGGGGTGTGGGAGGGGAAGGCCAGTGAACTCACGGGCCCTTCTTCCCTGTCAAGGACACAACAGCATCTTACTGCTGGAAAGCATCAACAGGCATTGCCTTTGTCGTGTGCATCTTCCCCGAGACGAGATGGGATGAGGAATCTCCTGTCACGCGGGATAATGCAAATAGAAGAGGGCATTGCAGGCTTCTCTCCTGCTCAGGAAAGATGTTTATTCATCTTTTTTCCTCCCCCAGACTCCGGTCCATGATACAATTGCTATTTAAAAATGAATAGCTGGCTGCACCCGCGGCTGAGCAGGCACAGCGTGGTGGGTTTCTATTTTTAGGCTCGGCACGGCTGGCGACGTGGAGGTGTCGTGATGAGCCGAGAGGCTGAGGGGATTTTTTAGGGGATGCTCTCGCCGCAGGGATGCGGGGGCAAGTGCATGAGTACAGCACCCAGGCTTTTTTTTTTTTTTTCTTCAAGCTGCTTTTTTTTCTCCTGATCCCTCCTCCTCCTTCCTCCTGCTGCTCAGTCATTTTCTCCTCACTCCCCCACCTTTCCTTGGGTGCTGCTGGCAGGGAGACAGTCAAACACCTTTCGGAACACCGTGAGCAGCCTGGATGCAGGCAGCATGGAAAGAGGAAAAAAACATTATTGCACAAATAAATGCCCTTAATCCTTGATTAGGCTTTTTTTTTTTGATCCCTCCTCCTCCTTCCTCCTGCTGCTCAGTCATTTTCTCCTCACTCCCCCACCTTTCCTTGGGTGCTGCTGGCAGGGAGACAGTCAAACACCTTTCGGAACACCGTGAGCAGCCTGGATGCAGGCAGCATGGAAAGAGGAAAAAAACATTATTGCACAAATAAATGCCCTTAATCCTTGATTAGGCTTTTTTTTTTTTTTTTCTACCAGCCAATGAAGTTTATAGTCCTGCTGCCTGCCTGGGCTGTCATAGATTGTGCGGAAGGACGGTCCTGTTCCACGCTCGGTGGCATGTACGTGTTTGCGCAGATTGAGATCTGCATCGGGTCCCAGGCGCCCGATCAGCATCTCTACTCCCTGCTGTCTGTCCCTCCCGTCAGCCTTCTCAGACCAAAACTACCTGAAGTTCAAGTTACCCCTTGGAAGGACAGCCAGGGTCTCAGCCAGGGCTGCTTCCAGGGTAAATCAGGGTCCTGTTCCCTAACTGACCACCTGGGAATCCCCAACCTCTGTCCAAAAAGAGGCTTGAAATATAGAATGGCAGGAAGAACCGGATCCCAGGTCTGCAGGATTCTGTACGGGACTGGGGAGCTCTGGGCTGCAATTGTCTCTGCCCTCTGCCTTGTCCTCCCGAATTGTGGGGGCACGGGAAAGGCAGCAGCTCTCGGAGCTTGACTTCTGAAGGCTGGTGCACGCGTTACAAATCTCCTAGGATATTCGGGAAGCTGGAAGGGAACAGCCCATCACTCTTGCCTTTTAGGATGTGGGATTCCCTGGTTATTTGTTGTTAGGGTTAATCAGGGTGGTCGTGCTGGCTGTCTCTAGTGGTCTGTTTGAGCTGTGTTTGATCGATGCAGAGCTGGCATGCCCTGGTGAGACTTCTAAGATCAGTGCTTCTGCTGATATTGCGTGGAAATGAACCGTGTTAGGTGGATTTGGAGATGGTGCAACTTCAAGGAAAACCAGTGTGAGCTCAGGACCCTTCTGAGAGCAGGTGCGGAGGAGATCGATCCAGCGATGAGCACGGCTGGGAAGCAGTGAGTGCCAGCCCTGCACACAGAACAGAGAAGAGGCTCAGCATCGCTTTGTGTTACTTGTGTTCTTCCAGGAGCGGTCTCCTCCCCATCGCTGGTTTATGAGCAGGATGGCGTTTCCCGGGCAGGGGCTGGTTCGACAGGAGCTGTTCTTGCGCAGGGTCTTTGCACAGCGATGGGCATACTTGGGGACCACAGGGATTTTCTGGGGCTAGAGCTATTCCTGCTTGGCTGATGCTTTGGTTTTCCCCCGTGTCAGTACCAGTGAGAAGGGCAAGCCCACCATCGACCACCTGCAGCCATGGAAGGAGGCGTGCAGCTTCTCAACCGAGATGGCCACAGCATCTCCCACAACTCCAAGCGGCACTATCACGACGCCTTCGTGTGCATGAACCGCATGCGCCAGCGCGGGCTGCTCTGCGACATCGTGCTCCATGTGGGCACCAAGGAGATCAAGGCCCACAAGGTGGTGCTGGCGTCCTGCAGCCCGTACTTCCACGCCATGTTCACAAGCAAGTAGCTCCTCTCTTCTCCATGGCCAGGCTCTCCCTGCTCCTCAAACCCTCTCCTCCCTGCAGACCCCTTCCCTTCCTGTCCCCCTCCCTATTCTCACTGCCCTACCCCATGGAAGTATGATGCCCGTCTATCATCTCTGCGAGCAAGCGCAGTGATATTCCTCTTTTGGCTCCCTCCCACGACGCCATGTGCCCGTAACCCCCCGCACAGGTATCTTGATGCCCATCCTGCAGATGCAGACCCCATTCCCTAGAGTATACTCCTTGCTAAGAGGTGGGCAGGAGACTTTCCTTGGCTCTGTTGCTGGGCTGTGGAGGTGGATGCGGCTTGTTCCGTGCATGGTCAAGTCTTCCTACCTGGAAACAATCCTGCTGCAGGACTTTGCTCATGTCTAATATCTGTGTTGCCCCAGATGAGATGAGCGAGAGCCGCCAGACCCACGTCACGCTGCACGACATCGACCCGCAGGCTCTGGAGCAGCTGGTGGAATACGCTTACACGGCCGAGATCGTGGTGGGCGAGGGGAACGTGCAGGTAGGGGCTTCCCCCCAAATAGCTCTTCTTCTTCTTCTTCTGCCAGGGCTGGGAAGGGGCTGGGAATGGCTCCTCAGAGCACTATGCAGTGGCCAGCTCTGGTCCTGAGCATCTGCTCTTTTCCTGCCATTTCCTGGCCCTGTGGGGCATTATGGGCATCCTCAGCTGTTCCTTAGCTTGGTCCTGTTGGAAACAAAGGATGCTTTGTCCTCTGTGCGCTTGTGTGCCTGAAGGTGCTCAGTAAGCCCATTCTGTTATTGACTCGCAGTGAAACGAGGGTGAAAATGGTTCCCTTGCCCTGGAAACTCTCTTTTCCCCCCACTCTTTTCCACTGCCAGACACTTCTTCCTGCTGCCAGCCTGCTTCAGCTGAACGGTGTGCGGGATGCTTGCTGCAAGTTCCTTCTCAGCCAGCTCGACCCATCCAACTGCCTGGGGATCCGGGGTTTTGCTGACACGCACTCCTGCAGCGACCTCCTCAAGTCTGCGCACAAATACGTCCTCCAACACTTTGTGGAGGTGTCCAAGACAGAGGAGTTCATGCTGCTGCCTCTTAAACAGGTGAGGTCCTGATGGGAGTCTGAGGGTACGGATGTGTGCTCTCAAAAGCCCAAGGAACCTGCACCGAGGGGACAGGGTTTGGCAGGGGATTTGTACCCAGATTCTGTGCTTTGCTCCCCTCTGTTCAATGTGGGAAGAGTGCTCTCAGGAGGCGAGCTTAATCCCATGGGAAATGGGATGGGAGGGTAGCACAGAGGATAATGCTGTCGCTGGTGTTCACCACGTGAGCTCTGAGCACGCTGCCCTCTCTCCGGGAGCACAGGGCAAGGAGTAAGAGCTGGCTGCCCTGGTCACAGAGCTGGGATGTTTAATTCAGAGCTCAGCTTGTGTTCCCTGCTGCTCTGCACGTGGTGCTGGTACGGCCCCAGCTCATCCCTGCACGTGCTCTGCCCAGGGCATTTCCAGCCCTTGCTCTGCATCGCCCGACCCTGTGCGGTCCCTCCCCAGGATACAGACCCTTCCCTCCACCCGTTCTCAGGGCAGCAGGGTGATGGCAGCAAGAGGAGAGTATATATCTCCACTTGCTCCAGCTCCGTTGTCCTTGGTGGGTGTGTGCTGGGAACAGTCAGGGACCTGGCTCTGTCCCATGAAATGTTGGAAGGATGCATGCAAGCAGCAGCGTCTGCCCGGTCCCGCTGATGCTGATTGGCAGTGTCAGGCATTGCAGCAGCTTCCCAAGGGGGAGGAGGAGCCGAGGAGGATGATGAAGGACAGAGCTGGCTCCAGCAAGGAGGGGAGAGGCAGAGCTGCACCTGCCTGGTTTGGGGTTTGCTCTTTGGATCCTTCTGTGTCCAGCGAGACAGAGGAGCTGTACACCCCTCAACCGCCAGCATCTGCTGGAGATGGGGGCTCTGCTGGACCAGTTACATGGGGGATGAACATGTCCTTTCCTCCCAAACCATGCCAACAGACCCTCGCCCTTCCCACCTCGCTCTGCAGGTGCTGGACCTCATTTCTAGCGACAGCCTCAACGTGCCGTCAGAGGAGGAGGTGTACCGGGCTGTGCTCAGCTGGGTCAAACACGACGTGGACAGCAGGAGACAGCATGTCCCCAGGGTGAGTCTGCTGGGGAAGGTGACCTGGTTCAACCTGCCAGCTCCAAGCACCTGGTCTGGTGGGTACGTGGCTGAAGGAAACTGCAGGGTGGCCAGGGCCAGGGCCAGCAGGTCCCTGCCGTACCACTCCCAGTCCAGGCAGAGACCACGTCTCTGCAGAGACATTAAGGCTGAATCGCTGCGTGTGCCTTGATGCCCTTTGTCACCGGGTGCCTGTCCTGCCGAGCCAGCAGGATGACATCTCCAGGTGGAGTCAGCCTTGCCAGGGTCCCTGGGCTTTGCAGGGGGGATGCGGGGACAGCACTGGGACGGACCCTTCCCACCTGCCGACGGGGCGCAACTCCTCCCCCCTCAGCTCATGAAGTGCGTGCGGCTGCCCCTGCTGAGCCGGGATTTCCTCATGAGCAACGTGGACACCGAGCTGCTGGTGAGGCATCACTCGGAGTGCAAGGACCTGCTGATCGAAGCCCTCAAGTACCACCTCATGCCGGAGCAGAGAGGGGTCCTGAGCAACAGCAGGACGCGGCCGCGGCGCTGCGAGGGGGCCAGCACCGTGCTCTTCGCCGTGGGTAAGACCCCGCCAGGCGCCCAGGGATGTGCAAACCCCTTCCCAGGGCCTCGGAGTGCCGTTTGCTCTGTTTGCCGTCCCGTGCGCAGGTGGAGGGAGCCTGTTCGCCATCCACGGGGACTGCGAGGCTTACGACACGCGGACGGACCGGTGGCACATGGTGGCCTCCATGTCGACGCGCAGGGCCAGGGTGGGCGTTGCGGCCATTGGGAACAAGCTGTACGCCGTGGGCGGGTAAGGAGGGCACGGAGCCGCGTGCGGGGAGCTGGGAGGGATGCGAGCCGGTGGCGAGAGCAGCACAGAGCTGCTCCGGGAGCAGGGGCTGCCGGCAGAGCATCCTAGGGCTGGCCTCCGGATGAAGCAATGCGGTATCTCTGGGTTACTAACTGCAGGAGTAGTAACTGCAAACTACTTGCAGTGCTGAGCAGCTCTTGGTTTGACAGTGGGTCCATCCTGGGCTTGTGCTGTGTCCTCCCATTTGCCTTAGCCCTGTGCTGGTAGGAGCCTGCTGACCCCCCAGCCCACCTGCACCCCAGCGTGCGGGACCCTCCGAGACCTGCTTTCTCTGCAGACCCCCCGAGAGCTCTGCTCAGGGCTCTGCTCTTTCTCTGCAGACGCCCCGAGAGCTCAGCTCAGGGCTGTCCTCTTTCTGCAGACACTTTGGTGTGCTCTGCCTTGAGGAATCTGGGCAGAGAGCAGGGGTGGCAATGGGGACCCAAGCCCAGCTGAGCCATCTGGGCTCTTGCTCATCTTCAGAGCTCTAGGAGCGGCCCCCAGCCCCACCTGCAATCCCAGCTCTGACAGGTTGTCCCTTTTTCTCCCTACAGCTACGATGGGACCTCTGATTTGGCCACGGTGGAGTCCTACGATCCTGTCACCAATTCCTGGCAACCCGAGGTGTCCATGGGCACCAGGAGGAGCTGCCTGGGTGTCGCAGCGCTTCACGGGCTTCTCTATGCTGCTGGGGGCTACGATGGGGCCTCCTGCCTGAACAGGTAGGGGATTGCCTTGCTACAGGCTCCTCCTCTACTCTTGCATGCCCCGTCCTTGGCGCTGGGTGCCTGGGAGCCCACGAGGCCACATCCTGACCGATGGACTGGCCCCAGAGTAGGTGTCTTGCAATCCAGCTCTGTCTTGCAGTGTCTTTGGCCTGGGCAAAGTTTTTTCAGGGGAAAAATCATTTTGTAGCCCTCTACCACAACAGAACACAGCCTTTGTCCGTTCTTCCCTTCGTTTTCCCTGTCTATTCCTGAGCTTCCTTGGGAGCTGCCCCTGAGGGCCTGTGTCAAAGAGCTTTGATCTGGGCTTTGCCAGTGTCACACCTTTGTGTTCCTGTGTCCCTGCCTGCTGCAGCGCAGAGCGGTACGACCCTCTGACAGGCACCTGGACATCCATCGCTGCCATGAGCACCAGGAGACGCTACGTCCGGGTGGCAACGCTAGGTGGGTGACGGCGTGAGGACCTGCCGGACTTCTGCGCAGACTGGCTCTGGCATTGCTGGTGGTTCCTTTTGATGTTCTTCTGTTCTGGTTCCTGCTCCTTCCTAGCTTCCCTAGCTGTGAGCCTGGGTAGCCCAGCCATCACTCTGCCATGTCCTGACATACTCCAGCCTCTGCTCTCCTCCTCCATCTCTCTCGTAATTGGGTTTCATCACATTCTGGAGGCCCACAGCTTGTTCCTCAGCCCCTTGGTGCCTCTTCTACCTTGGAGCAAGGGGGCTGGCTGTGGATGGTCCCCTCTGCCGAGAAATGAAGAGTCAAGTGTATTACTCCTTCATTATGAAGGAGGACAGTCTTTTTACTGAGGATCCCAGCAGTAGTGGGGGGTCAAAACTGTCTCTACCAGGGGTGTCACGACGTTAGGCGCAATGCTGTGATGTCTCCTGCCTGCATGGAGTGAGCCCTGTCCTTTGAGGAGGGTGCAGTGTGGATGCAGGAGGATGCAGCATGGATGCAGGAGGGAGGATGCAGCGTGGATGCAGGAGGGAGGATCATGGATGCAGGCAGGAGGATGCAGCATGGATGCAGGAGGATGCAGCGTGGATGCAGGAGGGAGGGTGCAGC
>NW_010139725.1:7885-9384 GCF_000699245.1 Pterocles gutturalis | reverse complement strand
CATGTAGGGTGCAGGATCGATTAAGGAGGATGCAGTGTGGATGCAGGAGGATGCAGTGTGGATGCAGGAGGATGCAGTGTGGATGCAGGAGGATGCAGTGTGGATGCAGGAGGATGCAGTGTGGATGCAGGAGGATGCAGTGTGGATGCAGGAGGATGCAGTGTGGATGCAGGAGGATGCAGCATGGATGCAGGAGGATGCAGCGTGGATGCAGGAGGGAGGGTGCAGCATGGATGCAGGAGGATGCAGTGTGGATGCAGGAGGATGCAGCGTGGATGCAGGAGGATGCAGAACCAGCCACTTGTTTAGAGCAGCTATGGGGTCAATCCAAGCACCCTCCCCACCCTGGCAGTGCTGGTCCTCCCTGGGGGTGTCCCCTGCTCCCCACCATCCCAGGAACTGCTATGGGCTGGTGATGCCTCTCCTCTGCCCTGTTCTCTGGTTTCAGCTCTCGGTGCTGACTCAGAGGTTCCCTTCGCTCCATCCCCAGCTCACGCTCTGTCCACCACAGCCTTTATTGGCGTTCCCCTGTTCCAGCCTCCGCCGCTAAAAATAACCCATTGCTCCGGCGGGGAGCACTTGCAGCTCCCACAATGAGGAGGTCAAGAAGCAGCAGGCGAACGAGCTCTTTGGGAAGCTTGCAGCATGGCAGAGAAATTTCCTGATGAATATTTCACAAAGCTCCATGCTGCAAGGGGAGGGGGAGCTGGGGGAGCCCTGCTGCAAGGAACTTGGCTGCCCATGGAGCGGGAGGCACCGTGGCTCAGCCGGTACCTATAGGGGCACCTATATGGGAGCCTATATGGGCCCCCTGTGCGCGAGCTGTGGGAGGCTGTGCTGGGACCAGGGCCGTGCTTTTGTCTAACTCCTGTGCACGTGTGACTGTCTTTGCAGAAGGCAACCTCTACGCTGTTGGGGGATATGACAGCTCATCCCACTTAGCCACTGTAGAAAAGTATGAGCCCCAGGTAAATACATGAGGGAGCGTGCCTGGTAACCCTTTTCCTTCTCCCCTCCTGGTGGGTCCGTGAAAGAGTCCTGCAGAAAGCTGAGGGCTGCACGAGTTGCTAGAGAGCTGAGCAGACAGCAAGAGCTCAGCTGTACATGGTCTCTTAGCAAACATAGCTTATGAGGTGACCGCTTCCTAGCAAAGCGTTGCAGCAGCAGTGGAGCAGAAGGTGTGCCTGCACGAGCCTGTGTGGCACACACCTTTCTGCCTCCTTGGACCATTAACCCACCCCGCGTGACTACGAGATGCAGCAGGTACCAGCCCCCTCCCCAGCTCTTCTGCAGGGGCAGAGCATCCGGGGTGCGATCAGAGCAAAGTGAGCCAACGTGCATCCATGCAGGCTCTGAGACATCTCCTTGAGATTTTTTTCAACCACCAGAACGCTCTCTGTTCCCCGTGCCTGTAGGCCAGCTCGAGTTCTCCAGGAATAAACAGTTCTTGTTCGTGCCCTGAGCTGTCCCCAGCGTCCAGCTGAGGTCCTTGCTGCGTG
>NW_010139725.1:6156-7840 GCF_000699245.1 Pterocles gutturalis | reverse complement strand
GTTGTGCCTGGGGTGTCACAGCTCTGTTCCAGCAGCCTGGATTGCTGCAGAAAGATCAAAGAGGAGGTCCTGGAGGTTTTTCATGAGCTGTGAAGCCACGATTGTGACTTGTACAGAGTTGAAATAGATACAGCTTAGCCCCTGGGCTGGGATTCAGCGGTGATGTGACCGGTGGCCTGGCACAGCACTCTCTGGGATGGCAGGGCTCCTGCCAGCTGCAGCAGAGATCGCTCCCGGGTCCTGCAGCTCTTCCTGTGGGACAGGTGAAGGGGAAGAACTGGGGTCCCCCCAAAAGTCTTTCTGGGGGAGGACCATTATGTCAGGAGCTGTGTGTTAGAGCAGGACTAATATCACAGGACGGGGCTGGCAGGGGTACGTTGAAAATGACTCGTACATCTGGCTCACCAACAATCGTTACCTCTTCCCAGGTCAACACCTGGACGCCCATCGCCAACATGCTGAGCCGGCGGAGCAGCGCAGGGGTGGCCGTGCTGGAGGGGATGCTCTACGTGGCTGGCGGCAACGATGGGACCAGCTGCCTTAACTCTGTTGAGCGCTACAACCCCAAAACCAACACGTGGGAGAGCGTGGCACCCATGAACATCCGGAGGTAAGGAGCAATGCCCCTGCCCTGCTCCCGAGCTGCAGGGGAGCCTCCGGTGCCGCAGTCAGGAACGGGGATCCCGTCTCCCCAAGAGCCTTGGTGCTGCAAACCGTTAAACGCAGACCGTGCCCCAGGGCTAAGGCTGCAGCTGGCTGGCTCTGTGCTGCTGGCACAAAGGCAACCCATGCTCCCCGCTGCGCTGCGAGGGACCGGTGCGTGCCAGGAGGGCAGAGTGGGGATGTTCTGCAGCAGGAGTTTCTGCAGAGGGGTTTATTCTCAGCAGTCTGCGTGGCCGTAAAGAGCCAGGTGGTGTAGCTGGCTGAGGAGATGTTGCTGGGCTGCAGGAGGATTTAGGTTGCCCAGGGAGGTGGTAGATGGCCCGTCCCTGGAAACATTCCAGGTCAGGTTGGATGGGGCTCTGGGCAACCTGAGCGAGTGGAAGATGTCCCTGCTCACTGCAGGGGGGTTGGACTAGCTGACCTCCATGGTCCCTTCCAACTCAATCTATTCTATGATTCTATGATTTGAGGCTTTGAACTCCAAGGGGTTTAGGCTCTTGTTCTTTAGAGGCGGCACCTCTCCAGTGGGAGGAAGGTGTCAGAGTGAAGGGGAAGAGCTGAGGTTCTACACTGCTCTCTGTCACTGTTTGAGCCCCAGTAGTTCATCTTCACCAGGCATTTGCAAGGCTGGGCACTCCCTTTGGTGGGTGGCAGAGGTTTGGGCAGTTCATCCAAGGTGCTGAGCTCCCCTGCACCCCACATACACCATGTTGGAGCTCTCTGCATGATCGTTCCAGGAGCACCCACGACCTGGTGGCCATGGACGGGTGGCTGTACGCAGTGGGTGGCAACGACGGCAGCTCCAGCCTCAACTCCATTGAGAAGTACAACCCCCGTACCAACAAGTGGGTCGCAGCCTCCTGCATGTTCACACGCCGGAGCAGCGTGGGGGTGGCTGTACTGGAACTCCTCAACTTCCCTCCCCCCTCCTCGCCCACCCTGTCGGTGTCTTCGACGAGCCTTTGACAAAGAGTCAGGACCTGCCTTACCTCAAGGGGACAGGGGCACCCGGCGGGGCGCC
>NW_010139725.1:3921-6129 GCF_000699245.1 Pterocles gutturalis | reverse complement strand
GGTCGCTGTAGGAGGAGAGCGATGGTACCAGCTGCTGCCTCCAGCCCCAGCACCTCCTGTGAACCCCCAGAGCCATCATCCCCACTCTTGGTGCACACATCGGATCAGCACGACCGCAGCAGTTAGAAATGTGCTTCCTGGACCAGCATCCTCCTTCTGGAGGGCAAGGAGAGGGGCTGCTCTCTGCTCCGGTCAGACCCATCTCACCGCTCACCCAAAGGGCGTATATTTTCTTTGGGGAGAGGAAACTTTAAACCATTGCTGCTTCTTGGATTCCCGGGATCCAGCAGGAGCACAGCCAGCCTTGAAGGCTTCCAGGAGTCCCGTGGGGTGGCCGAGGTGAGCAGCACTCCTCCCGAGGGCACGGCTGGATGTGCCACTGTCCTCTGAATGTCACTGTAGCCAAACTCTTTACCAAGCCTATCGTGCACTGTTAAAGACTCTGAGGCCACCGTCTGGCTCTCAATGGTGTCTAATTGATGCCTTAAAATCCACAAACAGAAGAAGCCCAGCAAAGGGACAGGACCTGGAGGAGGTGAGGTTTGGGGACAAAACTGGATGCAGCATCCTGAACCCTCCAGCATGTCCATACTCACCAAGATCCCAGCTGACCATTGCTCTGGGGATTCCCCAGCCAGGCAGATGGGTTGAACACCCTGGTTTGCATCCATGCCATCGCTGTCCCGGGTTCAGGGGCCGCCTGCTCTCTGCACGTGGTCCTGGGTCATGGTTCGGCTGGGAACGGATCAGCCCGTTTGCTGTTCCTCTCTCTGCATAGCAGATTCTGGGTTTATGGAAAGGTATCGGTTCTTAAACAAGAACAATCCAGCCTTCTAAATGAGGAGGATTGCCTGGCATTACTTTTTGGGTGTTAATTTTTTGCCTTTTTTTTTAATTTGAATGCTAATATTTTAATTTTTAATGACTTCATATCCCTTTATTTTTTACGCTATCCTAGTATTCCCGATCCCATCTGCTTTTACGGCAGCAGAAGGGATGCAATTCCTTTTCTCATTTGTTGATGAGATGATGACTGTGTCCTGGAAGACGTTCTCTCTCGATGTGTGGGTGTGTGTTCATGTGTGAGATACCGTCTGTACAGTGCAAACAGCATGGAAGGGAGCATTTGCAATTAGCAACTCCCTGGCAATTAAGCAACCACTTTAATTAACTAAAGGTTGAAAAAATTAGTACTGTAAGTCACAGGCCTGTCGTAGACCCACCTGTGCCATGAAACCTCTTGGGTGGTTATCAACGCGTGTGCTGTAGGGCGTGTGTATGGACTGAGACGCGTTATCGGGTGTTCTCCACGTCAGAGAGGAAAGACTCAACCACTGGTACCTCAATAGTGTTCAGATGTAGCATTGGAAATATGGTCTAACTGTTTGGTTTGAACTCGTTCCTTTATCCTTTCTCCCCTGCTCCTTCTCACAGAGTGCAGATTTCACTGGTGATGGTATTTGTTGCTCTAAATTGTCGAGTGGCTCAGGACTTCTTCTTTTCTCTTTTCTTTGGGGTGAAAGGAGAGTTTGAGACGAGACGGGGACTCCCCAGCTTCAGACAATTTTGACAGCGATCTGATTTCTCCTGGGCGGGTGCCTGCATGCTTTACAAGCCCTCTTCCAGTGCCTAACGTTGGACACCTGAAATAACCAGCAGCCTCTGAAATAACCTGGGCTGCTTCTCCCCCCCAGCCTCTCCCCAAGGACAGTCTGGGCTTCTCAGCCTGAGGACGCCTTTTTGGCTTTTAGAACAGACTCTCAATCTGCTTTTCATTCCCCTCTCACTCACCAAGCCTCTGGCCCATCCTCCCATTCCTCTGTGCTGCAGAGGACCCTGCAAATATCCCGTCTCTGCTTGTCCAGGTTGGCTCTTGGGCTGCCCTGAGGACATCACATGAATCTGCTTTGTTTGAAATAAGGATGAAATCAGTGAAATCTGCTCTGTTCCATGCTTGTGCCTACGCACGAGCGAGGTCCCAATCCTTTTCTTCCCATTCCTATAAGCAACACCAGGATTTCAGTCTCCTGCTGGACTCGTATCGCCTGGCACATCCAAGGTGTCCCTGGCTCTGGGGTCATCTTTGAAGGGGGATCAGCCCAAAAGCCCCATGGCCATGTCCAAATTGAAAGGTGCTGGTGCTGAGGGGGGAACAGGGCTGATTTTGGGCAAGGAATGATTCATTATAGCGGCTCCCCATCCAGTCCA
>NW_010139725.1:0-3890 GCF_000699245.1 Pterocles gutturalis | reverse complement strand
TGGGGGCTGCCGTAGCATGCAGGGGGGCTGCTGCCTTTGTGGGGGGCCAGCCAGGCAAAACCTGGGAAGTGAGCTGTGCAGGAGGCTGAGGAGAATTTTTGTGCCATGTGCCCTTGGCCCCAGTTGTAACTTTTAGCAATTTCCACTACGAATGGGTGTGCGATGCTGTCCTGCCTCTTGCGGATCAGGGAGAGGGGCAGCGTGACTCCTGTCACCCACCGCCTGGGTCCTGAGCAATATCACCGCTGAGCCTGCTCTGCAGAAATTCGGGGAGGAGGGAGCCTTCGGTGTCTCTGTACTAACTATGCAGGTGCTCACTGCTTTCCTGGAAAGGAGGAAGAAGGAAGAAAAGGGCAAAATAGTTCCCCAGCAGTTTGCGGGGGTCCGGAGCACCCCGACCCACACTGTGTGGACACGAGGTGTCAGCATCTGTCCTGGGACATCCCGGGGTGGAATCGCTTCTGGTGCTGCACATCCCCGGCTGAGCAGGAGGGGATGTGATGTGCGTCTGTGTCTGTCTGTCCATGCGTAGTACCCTACCCGAGGGGAGGAGAACTGTCAACTGTGTGTGGCTTCTCTGCCAGTTTTCATTAGTGGCGTCTCACCCCAAAATGTTATTTTGTGTGATTTCCCATGTGAGCTTTTCTTTCCCAGCAGAGGAGCATCCCCGAGTGGGTGGCTCCAGGCTGGGTGTGTTGATGTGTTTTGCCCAGGGACCCCGGTGTCAGTCTGCGGTGGGATGGCAAGGTTAGGCAGGAGCCCTCGCCCCGATGTGGGGCGAGAGGTTTGCTTGACCTTACTGGTAGGCAGACCCGGTCTACTCCATGTCAAACCGTCGTCACTTTGATTTCTCTGTAAGTTACCTGACTTATTTATGTGGAACTCTGTTTCTCTGAATTTTTTGCACTACATGGGATGGGGAAAGGGGGATACAAGCAATAGAAGCCAACATGTACAATAAAGACCTTTTCTTGAATACCGGATCCTGCCTCTTGCATCGTTCCTTTTCACTTCTGTCCTGTGGACAAGGTGCTTCGTATTCCCAGAGAGCATCCCCTGCTGGGGCTGTCCATGGCTCCATGTGCCTTCACCCTACCCCAGAGAAAGAGCAGGGCAAAAGATGCTGATGGTGTTGGAGACCGCTGGGAAAAGCCCAGCCCAAGGCGCAGGGGCTTTTGAGGCAGACTGATTCACACCTTTCCCCGCAGTTAAATTCTAGTTTGGTCTCCCTAGGACTCCCAGTCTCCAATGCTGTTGACAGCTTTCCCCTGCAGTGGAAATCAAACCCAGATGTGACCCATCCTTTCCCTCCAGCTGCCCCACGGGGCAGGTTTTGCCAGGAGCAGGCAGTTCAGCAGCGAGGATGCTCTGCAGCAGATCAGATCCCCCTTCACTGGCTGCTGCCAGTCCCTGCTGCCTGTGGGGGGGGATACTAAGCCCATTTCACGGTGGTGGGGGTAAAAAGAGCAATGAGAAGCTGCACGGCAACATCCCATGGCACCCAAAGGGGAACTTTTCCCATGTGTGTATACCACCAGCCCGGCAGCGAAGCCGCGATGCTGTACAGCAGGCGTGCCGGACTTGGCTACAGCCCTGCCGTCTCCTCTTTCTCGCTGCTCTCTAGGCTCTCACTTCTGTTTCGGGCTTCTATAAATAACTACTGTGCTGTAAAAATCTTTCCAAAGTCTGGAGCCTAACTGCTGGTCACACTGGACCCTGCCAGCCGTGGTGGTGTCACTGGTGTCCCCATGAGCAAGGTGATGCATATTTGCAGGACCTGAGCAGGAGAGAGGCAGTTCTATCACTGTTTTGAGTTTTATTTAGAACAAACACGTTGGAGGAACAGCACATTGCTGGTCACAGTGCTGACCATGTTAGCCATGGATCTTAATAGGAATCGTACTTTTCCTGAATAAAACACAGTTGTTGCTGTTCCCTGTAATTTTTGGTCTGTGCCAGGAGGTGCTGGGACGTGGCTTTGCTGTTGGAGAGTTGTTTCCCAGCTGTGCAGAGAGGACAGAGCTCACAGGAGCACCCTGCTGTAAAAATTATGGAGTTTCTGATAGGGGCCCACTGGAGGGGGGTCCTGTTGCTTTGCTCGGCCACGAAGGGTTAATGGATTGTATGACAGGAAGGAGAGGGGGACAAAGAGGCTGTTTTTAAAGGTCAAAGCTGTGGAGACCTTTGAGAAACTTTATGGTCTGTCCGTTATCAGCAGGTCTCTCTGGGCCAGTGTCCCCTGACTGTACAGTTACCTCTTTGGGGACATGTTGGTTTTGCCACTGCAGGGTAACTTCAGTTCCAGGACAAGGCAGATGCAAACAGAGTCTAACACATCCAGTGCATCCTCAAGACCTCACATGGCAAATCCCAGTTTTTCTAGGAAAACATCCTCTCGTGGTTTTAAAAACCCCTTGTTGAAGAATCCATCACCGCCCTCTGGGATTTGTTCTGGTAAGAAATAACCTTTCCTGTTAAAAATGCACGCCTTGTTCCTAGGTTCAGCTTGTCCAACTCCACTTTCTCTGCATCTCTTCTCGTTATCTCTCTGCCATCTGGCTGTGGCAGGTCTGCTCCCCACGGGCGCTTCCAGCCTGGCTGCATCCCTGCAGCCTCTCTGCTGCTGTAGCAAGATGGAGCTGCTGGGCTGTCACTCGGTGTGTCACATCACGTGCCTGATGGGGATTTCTTAGATCAGCACTATTATTTATATTAACTAAATCTGATATTTTTTTCCAAATGTGGTAGCAATTAAATTAGTTTGACAAGATCTAATTTCCGTAACCCCGAGTTAATTTGTATTAATTACAGTCTCCTCTTTTAATTCTTAAAAGTTAATCAAACTCCCTAACAGCTGTTCCATCATTTTCTTAGGAATCAGTGTCAACTCACAAACCCATAATTACTGGGATGCTCTTCTTTACCCATCAAAATATTGGTATCCCCCTTAACTTAAGCAATTTCTTTGCAAATTCCATAGTCCTGCAAGAATCACTGCAAACAAACAAGTGATCCAAGACCTTTGTTGTTCAGATCTTGTGAAACTCTTGGGTCTGAATTCTCTGGACCTTCCAATCCCAAGGATCGAAGTTTTGGGTTTGCTTTTCACCAGCCACCTGCAGTACCGTGGAGTGAGAAGGGGTTTGTCATTTCCTGTGACTATACTGCCTGTTGTTTTCTAATCCATAGAACAGAAATGTTTATTCTGCATCTACCTTTTGTATTATCACTAGTTACTCACTGTTATTATTTCTCTTTCCACACAGTAAGGGACTCATACCATGGTCAGGAGTCTTTGGTTTGTCTCCTTTTAAAGTGTTTCTTCTAAAAATATCCCTTTAGTTTTGCTGGTCATACACATCCCCTTTTGGGCTTTGCTTCCTTTATAAATTTTCCGTAATTCCTAGGTTTCAATATACACCAGCTTTCCCCTATTTGTTATATTCCCTATTATTTGTTATATTCCCTATTATTTGTTGTATTTTTATACTATTCATTTCACTCCACCTTTAACCCAGGCTGACTCTTTTTAACCGATACAACTGAGCGCAGCCTTTTGACCACCTTGGAGAACGCTTAAACAATTATCACCGATATTATCTTTCTGCAATCCTTTTCTTCTTCCAGCTGAACCCAACAGTGATGGATTTCCTTTGGGAAAAACTCTCCAGATGCATTTACTGGGGGGGCTCCAGCCTTGTCCTGTTTGCTGGTCGGATGCGTTGGCATCCTGCGCTCACTCCCTGCGTCCAAGCACCGCCAGATTGTTAATTCTGTCATTAATTTCTATTTATAGGGAAAATGAGGTTGAAGGCTGGACCGGTTTGTTAATTGAAAAATCCCTGAGCTTGCGACACTACTGATAAGAATAGATGGGACGGGGCAAAGAG
>NW_010139724.1:14273-16437 GCF_000699245.1 Pterocles gutturalis | reverse complement strand
GCCTTGATCTGTTGCACTTTCTCTCCTTGGCTTGCCCTCATTTTCTGTGAAACCCTGGGGCCCCGTTAAGTCTGACGTTTTAGGGAAGCTACTGTATTACAGTATTTGCTAGCCACAGCTTATGCATTCTGTACTGTACCAATAGTTACAGGCCATGCATACAGCAGGCTGGATTGAGAAGCTATTGTAGGACAGCAGGGGCTGACAGGGAGGGATGGAGATTCTCTGGTCTGGCCTCTAGCTCAGCAGGGCCGGCCTTTGCATACAGCAGGCTGGATTGAGAAGCTATTGTAGGACAACGGGCTGACAGGGAGGGATGGAGGTTCTCTGGTCTGGCCTCTAGCTCAGCAGGGCCGGCCTTTGAGCTTTCAGTGTCTCTAGGGACGGCAGTATCATAGTGCTCCTCAGTTTTTTGTCATGCAATTTGTTCCAAAACAAAGGAACAGCCTGGGCTGTGTTGGAGCTGTAACGTGGAGATGGCTTGGCCGCTGGTATGATATGCATGAACCTTGTTTTGTACCTGGGACACAAAAGGCAAAGCTGGTCTTCTGTTCTTCACATTTGTCCTTCTGCCCAAGACAGAGCTTCCATCTGCTGACCTGTGGAGTGCAGAGAGCTCTTAAATGTTAGATCCTGGAGACTGCGTTGTTTCCTTATTGCCCAGTGGTAAACTTGTAAAATTTTTGAGAAAAGAGGGTATTCCTGAACTAGGGAATAGTTGTCTTAAAGTCACTGACATTTAAATGCTCTTTTTGTAAGAGGGCTGTCCCAGCAAACAGGACATTTTTATGGCCTGGATCACTTTATCTATAGAAGTGCTCTTGTGGTAAGTCCTGTTTCACAAGAATAAATGAATAGCATAGCCAAGCTGCAAATTAACATTCTGGAAAAATCTGGGGTCAAACTTGGAGCCAGAGGCTCAAGACCCTTGTAGGGACGTTACTCTTTGGTTCCCATGCAAGAGCTCACCAGCACGGAAGCTGGACAGGAAGACCCCATTGGAGTTAACATGCCAGTTGTCACAAAGACCTTTCTGAAAGGAAATTTCCACTTCTGTCCTAGTTGTGTACTGCAATTTCCTACTTGTAGTGGTTCCTGCCGAAGCTCAGCCCCTCACAGCACACGGCGATCCAGCACCAGTGGTGTACTGAAGGAAATGTCCTCCTTGTGCTTCTTAGCGTGGTTGATGCTGTAACCAAAATGTGACACGGACCATCGTGCCACATGGGACTTGGAAACATGCAAGAGACACAGTTATCTAGGCAGTCAGCAACAGTGGCCAAATTTTAAACATCACAGAAGTTTCACTGCAAGTGTCTAAATCTCTTCCTACCTCTGTTGAAGACAGTGAACCTCTTCCATTTTTCACAGGCGTTCAGTGGCTCTCTGAATTCAGTCACCAAGGCCAGGAAAACTGCTGCTAGAAATGATGTGCTTTCTCTCTTCTGTTTCTCGGGCAGTGTCAGATTATTAGAAATTTGAGCATTTTTGTTTATAATCTTACGATGCATTAGTTTCCTATCTAGCTTTGAGAGAATCATACTTGGAAGAGGATTTATATATTTTGTTCTCAAGTGCCTTCACCGATCCTGTGCTTGTGAGGTCATATTTAGGATGATGTTGTGAAAACAAACCCCTTATCTGCACAGCTGTTGTAAACTCTTACCACCTCCTTATTCTGTTTCTAAAGCAGGAGAAATAACAGTCCATGGTCCAGTTCAGAGAATTGGAGTATTTCAGTCTTCTCCGCATTCCTGGGTAGTTCTCCTCGGCCTCTGTATTAAAAAAGTGATTCATTTGTTTTTTCATAGAATCACAGAATATCTTGAGTTGGAAGGGACCCATAAGGATCATCAAGTCCAACTCCCTGCTCCTCACAGGACCACCTAAAAGTAAACCATACAACTAAGAGCATAATCCAGACTCTCCTTGAGCTCTGACAGTCTTGGTGCCTTTTCAGTGCGTTACAGTTCATCTTCAGAATGTTCTGTGGACTATCATCTCTGCACATACTACACTTTAAATTGAAAACATTATTTGTTATTTATAAAGATGATCCTGTAAACCACGTAGGAGATTATCAGCATTCTGTGGATCATGGGTTTTTGCCTACTGCTTTGAAGTATCCTTCATGAGAGTGGGAAGGAGTTTTCTCTTGGATCTC
>NW_010139724.1:0-14262 GCF_000699245.1 Pterocles gutturalis | reverse complement strand
GTTCAGAAACTAATTCATGTTCTTGTTGAAGTTGCCTATGATGTACTCGGATATTCTGATCTGAGAAACGAGACAAGTCTACTGAGATGTACGTGGCAGAAAAGAATACTGCGTCGAAGCACATTGAATCTAGTTCTCCCCAGAAAACACTGCAATGAATGGCAAAGCTCACCATAAAACCATTGCTCCAAGAAGTGGGGACTCAGAGGAACTGTAATTTATTAGCACAGGGATGCTCATTACCAAGCCTTGTTATGAAGACTGGGCTTTTGAATCTTTGCCCCTTTGTAGGCAGGAGCATTGCTTTGTAAGGGTAAGAAAGTCAAACTACTACATGATACTTGCTATTGCAAGCGTGAAGCTGGATTTGACCACTGCTGCTTTCACTCCAGTGATCTTACAGAAGCTCCAGGATTAAAGTGATCTTTCAAAATGAAAGTCACGGTGAAAGGTAGCAAAATGACAAAGTTATAAGTGTATGTAGACCTTAAAGAAATCTGGAAAGACATGTCTTCACCCTGAAAAGGGGCAGGGAGTGCAGCAATTGCATGTCCCTGCACCCCTTTTTGGGTTGCTTGGAGGAGGTACATAGAAATGCTTTCACAGCCAAGGCAACCGCAGGTGATGCTGCAGTTGTATTATCCCATTTTGAAGTCTAGGCCTTCAGCATTTGTTCAGAGATGTGAGCCTACCTGTACATACAATCTTACAGTGTCACGTCGCAGTGTGCCTCTTAGGTCATCCAGTTCTTGTCATTTGTCATCACCCTTGCTAGCTCCTTGGGATGTTTTTTTCGCCGAGGATGCTGTTGCAGCCCTTGGTAAGCATGGCCACCCCAGAGGAAGCACATCAGGCTGATGGGATCACTGCCACTCCTCCTCTTTTCCTTTGGCTTGCCAACGGCTTAGACTTCCAGCACTGAATTGCCATGTTAGCAATGTATCTCGGACACGTGCTACTTTTTATTAACGACGGAATTGGTGGAAACTTTTTTGAGGTATCTGAGGTATTTAATACCGTAACTGGTTTAAAGCTGAAGGAGCCAGGAACCCCACCTGGTCTGCACCCTTTTTCACATTCGCTGACCTGAGCATCGTCTCTGACCTCAGCGGTGTTCCATTTTTCGAACAGGCTCTCTACGCTGATCAAGCTGCAGCCTGGCTGCATGATGTTGTCCCACATATTACAGCCCCTGTGTACTGGGGCCAGCTGAGATTCAGTAGGATCTGTGTAGCCACTTACCTGCTCTGGAGCGATGGAAGGGTTTGATAAATTCCCCTGCATGCTGTATACAGCCTTCAGAGCTACAGCCATGGGAGGTTTATTACTGCGGAGGTGGGCATATGTGCAAGCTTAAAACAAACATCAACACTGAGAGAGGAAAATCTCCTTGAACACAGAGAGACCGTGAGGACTGTAAGTCATGCTGATGGTGCATTTCAGGGGAAACAAAATCTCTCAAGTTACTGTCTTGGAAGTCAGCTCAGTGGAATCTGTGTGTAGTCAATTGCTCAAAGGTGAAAGAATTTCTTTACAGTAGCAGGGTAACTTAAAATATGCTTTACACAAACTCAATTTGTGCTTTGTTAGAGTCCTGACCAGCTGATTTACATGACAGAGGGGACACTGAGGCATGCGAAGCATATTCTTCCATTTACACTTTTCGTATAGTACGAGACAGGTCAACATCTTGGTACTGTTGGCCAAAGCCTCCAAATTCAAAACCAGAAATTGGGTGCTTCCCAAAGTAGGCCTACACACAGATGACTTGTAATTACAATAAGGTGGTAAGTAGAGTTTATTTTCATGGAGCCATGTGCTATTCGATTTGAATTGGAATCACTATTAGCTGACTTTTCTTGTCCTTTTTTAGGCTGTTGCAGGTTCTGTCCTTTAAATTAGTTTCCAGAATCTTGACAGATAAAACCAGATGTCTGCCCTCTTAAAGCTCAGCAGTACCACATGATATACAGAACCACTTGTTCAGGCTGCTGACCATTTAAGACAGTTATAATGAGCTGAAATAACAAAATATGGTATCAACAAAATTATGATAAATATTTAAATTGTCCTGAAAGTCTCCCCAATTAAATTTCATCGAGTATCACATAGTGTAAAAAGACCTCTTATTTTTCTCACAGGCCAGAGATTGGGTTTTTTCCAAGACAGAGGTTGTGCTTGCCCCAAACCACTTCCAAGGTGGAATGGAACAGCTGACATCTTTAACTTGAAGATGTCTCTATGTCTATTTTGCCATCAAGCAGGAAACACCTGAGGTCCATCAGGACTCAGGTCTGTCAGACTGCCACGGTCTTGCAATTGGATCCAGCACAAGTGATGAGCCGGCAGGTTCTTACGCTAATGCTTATTGTGGCTCCCAGACATCTACTTGACATCAAGATCCATCATCTCCGAGAACTCTAGCTCAAAATCAAGCAAATTAAATTCAGTACAAACCAAGAATTTAATAACATCCTATTTTAAGGTTTTTTTTTCAGCTTCCTCACATTCCAGACTGGGACATCCTTGCACTATTATGGGTGATGAAGGCAACATTTAATGTTATGCTTCGTACATAAATACAAATCCCAAGGATCAAAGAATCTGTAAGGGAATGGAGCAGACCAGCCTCAAATGAATTAGCAGGGAAGTAACTGTCACCATCATAGAAAATGCATGGCTGAGAAACTACCTTGCTTGAGTTGATCTCCACATCTGTGCAGCTTTTCATTTATAATAGTTTTTCCTGTGGGCTCTGAGGTGTTATTTCCTTTTTCTTTTTTTCCCCCTATTACATATGTTCTTAAATGGATAATGATTGGTGGAGGAAGAGTAATTTTACCTCATTTAAAGGAGTGACTGAAGGCTTTCTACAAGTTGTAAGCTGTGACCTTTTAGCTAATTATGACTGACCTTCTCCAAAGAGTCAAAGTGCTCTAAAAATCCGGTTTTGAGCTCCAGCAGTCGAGGTGTGTGTGCACTGCCCCACCCCACTCCTTTCTCAGAACCAGGTTAGGGAGCAGCTCCATGCACAATGTAAACCAGCGGGAGGGGCACAGGAGTCAGACAGGGACAGGCACTTCTGAGCACTCCAAGCAATAGAATTTTTGGCTGGATTAAACAGAGACACACATCTACATCTACACAGTCCTGTTCTGCAGAAAACGCCAGGCATTACGGAGACCCGTAGGGTGGGGGAGATGATGGATTTGCATTTGTGTACGACGTTCCTGTTCACCCAGAACAATTCAGAAATAGGCACTTGGGAGAAGTAAACTATGCACACCTTCCTCTTCTACTCCTCAGTTTCAAACCTGCAACCCATTACCTCTGGAATCATGTCCTCACTCTTCTTTGGATAGTAAATCTCATGATAAATGTTCTCTTTCATGCTGTTAAACCGAGTTTTGTGGCTAAATACAGATTGTAGCTTATTTACCAAATGCACATAGTTCATCATATCCACAGCTGGAGAGATTTGGGGTTACAGCGAAACTTCAGTGGGCTGTACATGAATTCAGATCTTGTCTTTTCACAGGCAAGAAAACTTATACTTTTTGAAAGCCCCAACACGACCCACACATTATCAGCCAGGACAGGAAAGGCCATTTTACCCCGTGAGCTTGCTGTGAACTGGTGCAACTAGACACCGAGTGTGTAATTCGGCACTTCTACAGGATCTGCGAGTGGCGATGTATTACTTCCAGCCCCGTGGACAGAAGTTGCTTACTGGCTTACACACACCGCAATAGATCCAAGATCCTTTCCCTGCCTGTCTTTGGTCAGCTGCTGCATTACGCAGCAAACAACATGCTCGTCTCCGCCCTGATACTGTTGAATGACAAGTTTAACAAGATTAATCCTCCCTGGGTATCTCATTTAGAGCTACTGCCTTTAATCTAGCTCCTGAGAAGATTATGGTTTATGTACTGGAAAACCGCAGGGTCTATGCTTTCATGGGGTTTGCCCAGGACTTGACCATACCTCTGCCTTAGAAAAGTGAAATAAATTATTCTCTGGGGCG
Source organism: Pterocles gutturalis (assembly GCF_000699245.1). Lineage (NCBI taxonomy): Eukaryota > Metazoa > Chordata > Aves > Pterocliformes > Pteroclidae > Pterocles > Pterocles gutturalis. The sequence continues at coordinate 10,238 of NW_010139724.1, read as the reverse complement.
AAAAAAAAAAAAAAAAAAAAAAAGGTGTGTATAACTATTTACTGCTACCTGCTGATTTGTTCCATAGCCCATGCAGCTTGAATGAGAACTCACGGTCCAGCTTTCCAAGTCCACAAAATTACTTTACCTTAAGCTTGTGAATTATCCAGCTTTGTTTCTTTTCCTCAGTCTCTTTTTCCTTCAAGTTTCTAAGATGATTTATTTCAAGGATGCTAAGTAACCTGTAAAGAACTTTTCTTAAATGTTTTCAGCATTATATACAACAACAAAAAACAACTTGAAGTGCTGATCCTTAAACTGAAAATCGAGTGTCTTCATTTTGCTACAGCATCACTCAGGAGTATGAAAGATGTCAGTAACAGACAGGATTTGGACTCTATACAAATCTCTATCAATAAGAGGTTTAATTAAAAAAAATGAGATGAGAAGTGTGTTTTTTTCATTTAAGTGCTGGAGCTCTTTAGCATGTTACAAGTTAATAAACAGCCTGATGCTTCAAATATTAAGGTGAAAGCTGCCCATTAATGACCTGTAATGAGTATGTAATTTCTCTCCATATATAGAAACAGAATAAAAAATTAAATGTAATGAAAATTAACTGTAAGAATGACATTAATCAACCACAAGGAATAGCATTTATTAATATGACCTGGAAAATTTATCACATGCCACCTGCCACCATTTAGACCACTTCAGTTATTTTAGACAGCTTTACTAAAATCAGTAACAGGATATTTACAGTTACGCTCTCAACCAACATAGAAACATTTATATATTTTACTTGAGCAGTAAAAAAATCCTTATCTTTGAACTTGCTCTCAATAATGTGAGATACATTAAACTGTATGTCCACAGACATACCTCTTCCCCTCTAAAATCAGAGTTTACAAAGCAGCTATGTTTGCTGATGGTGAAGGTTTCAGTCTGATTGCTGAGTTACACTGGCAGAAACATCTGCTTTTGCAGATCTCCACAAGAGTCCAATGATTTACCATGCTGCAGGGAAAACCTGCTTCAGATATAGTCAGTGCAGTCTTCCCATAGTGTTTAACGGTGTCAGGACCAAGGGTGCCTTGGTTTTAACATGCCAATCCACAGTAATACTGTTAAGGACTCTTGTGAAAAGGCGTATCTTTCCATTTTGGAGAACATACTGAGAAGTGAAGGCAAGCTGTATGATTGCTTCTGTAACTTCTGCTTGGAAAGGCATTACTTCTAAAAGCAAAGTTCTCCATTAATAGTTCTCAAAAATATCCTCTTCCCTTTTGTAATATACCTACTAAAATTTTATTAGAAACTCCAAAGTAAAAACTGAAGTTTTTACGTACTTCAGCACAGATAGGCTAAAAACTAACAAAGCACAGAGCAGCTTCATCAAAAACTGACCCCCGCTGGAGATGAGTCTCTGCGATGCATCAAGCTGCACGTGTAAACAGGCCCCTGTCAGTACGGGCTGCATTTGGGGACTCTGGGTATCAGTTCAGGAACTTCTGCTTCAACACAGTTTTTAACTCTGTTAGTCAAAGTTTCATTAATTTCTATACATTCTAGTCTCTGCTGTTCCCCAAACAGTATGAGTGCATGAGAGCTCAGAGTGAAAAAGAATTGATAGTTGAGTTTTTGCTCTTAATCTAATAAAAACAGGGTATATTGAAGAAAGTGACCATGGGTATCCTGTATCAGCTGTATAAATTGTACCATTTCAATGTTGCATGTAAGCGCTGCAATCCCAACTGGATTTGTGACTTAGTAAAATTAGAACCTTCTTTGGAATTGGGCCTTGACTCAGATTTTCTTCATCCGAAAATACAGATAGCTAATGTAGAACTCACTGAGTTGCTTGCAAGAAGACAAACGTTGTTGTTTTTCAAACTCGCAGCAAATGCGGAAAGATGAGTTGATGATATGTTGGTGCAAAATTGCTCTTACATGATTGTAACCAGAAAGTACTGAAGTGATATAATAAACATCTAAATACAAAATACCTTGTTCATTTAGTAAAAAAATCCAGAGAAAATGTGATATCAGTGAAACTTGTCTTAAATGACCAATAAAAATATGCTGCTTAAATTAAGTATCTTATCAGAATTATTTCTAAGGGAAATTAAGCATGACTGTACTAATTATACTTAGGGATAAAAACTAGGCTTAAGAGAGCTTCTTCAGCCTTTGTTCTGTTGTTTAAGCTTAATTGTATCAGGTTGTTTTGATGGTAACTATGCTGTGTGCTGATGAGTGTCTTCTAATCAGTCTTTTTTAGTTTTCCTGTAGTGCAGGATTGTGGCTGTGACCCAAATATTGAGAATGAGCATGGTTATGAAACGGATGAGAACTAAAAGGGAAAAAAAAAAACTTGTCAGCATAAATAAAAAAAAAATCAACTTCTGTTATTTTGAGAAGACACGTAAACCTTCATTGGTGTACAATAGGCTGATTCCCGTTCTGCATTTCTTTTCATTCAATTTGTTTAAATTACCATGTTCAGAAACCCAGAAATTCTCAGAGTAAATATAGCAGAGAAGAGCATTTAGCACTTATGACTGATGTCTGAAAATAATGCACTACAGTACCTTTAATTCTTTTGTAACAAAACCAGATTAGTACAAGTTTGAGTAGCCTCATATAAATTTCTATTTACACCAAAAGTTAAACTCTGAGCCGCAGTTCACATCTCCTTTATAGCCGAGTGTGTTGTTTATAATAAGGGGATTATTCTCTGCTGCCATCTGTTAAGTTTAGACTTTGGGGAGACAGGAAATGCTTTTATCTGTCAGATTTTAATGAGAGGGAATCTGACAATTTAGGAAAAAAAAGCAGTTTTTCAGTATTTTGATTAACTTTCAGGTTTTTTTTAAGCCAAAATAAGCATAGTATCTCTACCTGTGAGACCACAGTTTAAAGGATAGGTATATTTAATAACCATTTGGTAAATGGAATATTTACAGAAATGTAAACAAAACTGTGTTTCAAAAATATGTGATATTTGACAATTACATACATGTGTATGAAACCAAGATGAACATGCCAAAGCGTTCAGTGTTACAAGTTAACTGGAAACATTTTCCACTACAGCAGCACAGTATCAATGTTTGCTGCCATTTCTTCCATGTTCCAAAGTGTATTGTGCTGTATTGTAAAAAGTAGCTTTAACCCGAGCCAGCTTTACTTTCAAGAGCCAGCTTTTTATTTTCATGGTGTTTTTCTCCCTCCCTTCCTCCCCTCAATATACCTCTCTCCTCATCAGTCTAAGTGTGTACCTGAGGGTGAAATGAACTTAGTAACTGACCCGGACTAAATTTCTGTGTGCGTATTATGCCAATTTTTTGGTGATCCAGTTAACTGCATGGCCCCAGAAACTCTTATTCCAGCAAGGAAAAACCAGCAAGGATGGGGGCAGAAATGAGTGCTTGAAAAGGGGACTTCCTTTTCCAGTGAAAGACCCACTTGAAATGGTTGTAAAGCTAGAGCCTTATTGTGCTGCAGAGGGCTGCTTAAAAAAAAACAAAAATCCATTCAAGTGATGTTTCTGATGAAATACCAGCTTTGAACTAGAACAAGGATCTGCCAAGTACAATGTAATTTTGTTACTGTTCCTATATCCACCAAGTCTTGATCCCAAACCATTTATTGAAAAATCTGCTGTGCTCCTTAGCTCTTTCAGTTTTCTCAGGATGGTAAGAAGATGTTAAATAAATTTGCTTTATAATTAAATCAGCTGCAAATTATACATTTTAAGCCAGGGGTTTTTTGAGTTTCTTGCCAGCCTACCATTTCATTTCAGCCTGCCATAAACTTTCTGAATGTTGTGCTTAAAACTATTCATATACTAAGCTGAACTTTAAATAGTTTTTTAGAATAATTTAATGCACAAACCCCAGAATAAGAAAAGGAAACATTTATGATTTGAAAAGCTATCACTCAATTATTACAGATTTATTACAGTGTTTTTTACTAAATTTATTTAAATAGTAAAGATTTTTAATGCTTTTCTTCTGCTATTTTCATGATTTACTAAATTTTGTAGTGATTTTACCTTTTGAAAAAAATAATAGCTTTTGAACCTCTTGTCATCATGTGATAAGCGTAAACAGGTTTTTTGGTTTTCTCCAGGTATTTCACTGATCTGTAATCCCATGCTACTTTTTTAGCAGTAACTCCTTCCCTCACCATGCTAAACCACCAGGTTCATGGTTTGTTCTTCTGAGACCAGTTAACTGCTTTTACAAAACAGCTAAAACCAACCATGGCAGCTGCCATCTTGGACAGGCAGGCAATTCCATACTTTACTCACCCGCGAGATCATTTGTCGTCATTACAGTTGTAACTATTCTTGCTGTAAATTGAATGAATTCTGATTAGTGCATTACACACAGCACGTTTATACCTTCAAAAATTATGAAATATCTATTTTTTTAATAGAGGATAATCCTGCATGAAAATATACATTGTATAGACATTCCCACTTTTAGTGCATCCACTCTTCACTATTTTAATTTCAGAGATCAGCCCTCAAAGCTGAGTGACACTGCATTAAGGGTCTTTTTTAATGAGAAAATCACTGATGTAATTAAAATTTTTATATCTGTATCTGTTTATCCATTTCACTAGGTAGGATGTGGTCAGAGTTTGCTGCTTCTCTTTCTGTTCAGCCCCCTTCTTCAGTAGTTGATACTGAGCTACACCCACAATCGAGTTAGCATGACTTAACGATTGTAAATGTTCACATGCATGCTTTTAGGCTTCTGCAAATATGAGGAATTCAGTTTTAATTCCCACAACAAATCCAAAGATTAATTATTTCACATTTGCAGCAGACTAAAACAATTTACAAAGTATATTGCCATTGTTCAGCGAATGTACCACAACTTCTAATTATTAACTTAAAACCATCTGTTTCACAGAGAAATAAATCCAGCATCACTATGTTTCATAGAAGAATATTTTAAACAAGTTTTGTGAATATGACTAAAGCACTTCTGACAAACTCTTCATGCAGACCACTAGGTGATTAAAACATAAACTGCACAAATCACTGCTCTTGGTACATTCTTAAATTCTCTTTTATTGAGAAATGTGTTTACGTGTAGTCATAGAGTTAAAGGTATTTAGCATGAAGTGTGTATTTATTTGTAGATGATTTTCAGAATTAGTGTTGCCTAACTACAAAATTTAGCACCTTTCCATGCTGGATCACTAGTAATTTTATTAAATCCTAGAACACTGAAATATTTTCTTTGTAAAGACAATCAGTTATTTCAACTGTATCAGGTCCTAGAAAAATTTGCATGTTTTCTAAGTCAGCATCATTGTGACAGAGCTGGTGTCGATGATAAAACTTGATTTCAAGAGATTGTATGGTATCTTGAGTCTCAGAAGTCAGCACTAAAGAAAACTACATCAGGCAAGATTTTTACCTACTATGAATGAAAGAGGCATTAGGAGGAGATAGGACTTTAAAAAAACGAAAACTCAGTGCTTCGCACCAAGTTGCCCATAGCTTACTTGCACTGGTATACGCAGACATGCTCCAGGTTAAGGCGCTCACTTGTCCAGAATCTTTTGTCTGCCAGAGACACCGCAGCTGAACCAGCTTACTAGCTGCACTGATGAAGGTGCACAAATTCTGAAAAGCAGGTAAAAAAAGAGAAGGAACTTCTGCCTCTGCCATTGGATTATCTGAGTGTTTAGCTTATGGCTGTTAGTATGTAACTTACTGCAAACTAGGACTGACTTTCTCATTTAGAATAGAACAAAAAAACTTTCTCAGTATTTAGCAACCCAAGCATTTCAGCTTCTTACTAAGGAACCATGAAGCAAAAATTAAAGCTGCCAGAAGCAAGGAAATGATTTCTGAGGTACTGCCCTGGAAGAATCTCAAAGAGCCCAATTGCTACTGCTGCTGGCAAATGCTTGACAGAGGCAAATACAGTAAGAAATGAAGAAATAAAAAAGCCTCTCAACCTGCTACATAAAACTGTTTATGGAAGTCAGCTAAAATGAGACTGATCTAGCCTAAACAGCAAGGTTGATTCAGACCATCTGTTACCATTATGCCTGGCAAACAAAACCATAAAAGAATGAGAAAAATGACAAGAATGTGTGGAAAATGAGTCCAACTGGTGGGAAAAAATAATGAAGGGAACAGACTATTCATCCTGTCATCCTTTTAAGGGGGATTTTGCAAAGGCAGCGGGTAGAGGGGACTGCCACATGGGTCTCTGTGGCATGCCCAGATTTCTCTTGAAAGTGAGGACTGGTATTAGGCTTAGAAACTTTTATCCCCATTTGCATCATCTTTTGCATTAGCAATTCCAGTTCACTTCAATTAAATTTTAACTTTCTTCTGTTAAAAAGGGCAAAGACCATCTTTAACCTATGTAGGGCATTATCAGATGATATATTTCTTGCAAAATTCTACGACTAAAGGGAAAAAAGATCTTGTGAAATATTTAACATTCCCTATTTCAAATGCTTTGATGCTCTGTTCTTCTCATGTTAAAAGCTTATTAATGGGGATTATGACATTAGGACTAAAGAGGCAATCTTTTTTCAACATCTTAAACCCTTGCTAGTTTTGATTAAGGCACCACAATTAACAACTTTACCTGAGAACATATTTTTTTTTTCCATAGAGTATTACCAGCACTATGTTTTCCAGCTAGTCACAGAAGTGAAACAGCTGTATTTAAAAACTGGAGTTGTTCTTAAAGCTAACCCAAATAATTAATTCTTCCAAGGCTAAATATAAAGAAGTAATTTCATTTCAAATAATCATGCAGCACTTACCATGGCCAGGTCTATTATCCTCTTCCGCAGTGTTAGCACATACCAGCCCCCCCAAAATCTTATTTTATGTTAAGTTTCATAAAATTCTGGGATACCAAAGCTCTTGAAACTGCCTGGGGAATTAGATTGTTTTAAACATCTGGAAATAATCTTATTGAAACGTTATAACAGACTATACAATCTACATAAAACATATTAAGCACTGGTTGAAACACTAAGTGTTCCTATTTTTCACACTGTCTTTGGTTGAACAGTGTCTGGAGTTTCTCAAGACCTTCTCCAAAGCACAAGACTTGAGACTTAAGTCCAAGTCCTATTTAAAAAAAAAAATACACAATACACTGCTGTGTTCATCACAGCAACTACAGTCTGCATGGGTAGAAGCAATGAAGAAAGATTCATCACTTCCACCCTGCATCTCTAGCAAAGATAGAAATTAAGAATTGGTCTTACTCCTTATCAATTGTGGGCCTTCTAAAGCATGGCTACACATAAAGCTTTCTTCTCATAGAGATTTTACTGTGATCCAAGAAATCAGCATGTGAAGGTGAAATGTATGTTGAAGGGTGGATGAAAATGATTTACAATGGTAGCACAAAACAAATGACAGAGCTGCTATGCTGCTATGCAAAGCATAGCATAGCACTATCAAACAAGCTACATAAACCAAAATTCCCAGATTTAAAAGGATACATGACTGCATAGAACAAAGCTCGTTTCATGTTTCCACTGAAACGCAGAATAAGCAAAAGGAGAATGACATCTGAAATAAATAAAAGATAGCTTGTCAGAGAAGGGAGAGAAAGGGCCTAAATGCAATTCTACACAGAAGTAAGTAGTTCCACTGGGCACCGTGTCTATGGAAACTGGTTTCTTACAGGTTTGCCTTGCAAATTTGATTGATGTCCAAAACCCTGGAAGCTCCAAAATGAAACTTTTCTCAGAATCTGGAGTATTTATAAGGTTTCTCTCCCACGTGGAATCACTGCAGAAAGGATGAGCTTACACTGCAACTCCATCATGTGTGTATTAATCATATCTTTCTCCTCTACCTGACCATCTATTTTCATAAAATGTATAGGAATTCAATTATATTTGAGATGTTCATTCTCTCTTCCCCCCAACCCCAGCTAGAACTGGTCAGTTGATACAGTGGAGTACTGTATCTACAAGTCTTGGAGTGCTGAATGAGCCCTGTTTTATTTCCCAAACATGGCTTAAAAAAAATTACCTTGTGCAATGATGATGGGATATTCCAGGTATGTCTGCAGAGGGTAACCATAATAGATCTGGTACCTCAGAAACACAAGGAAGCTGAACAGAAAGACACAAAACAGTGTGACTGCATGAAGGGACAGGACAGCTCCTTCACAACTTCTTTTTTACTGTTTTGCTTGTGCCAAGTCTCCAGATAGGTGTAGCCCCTGCTGTCAAACTTACCAAACAAATACGAAGACAAGGTGGAAGCCTGATGATTCTGCAGTTTACTTTTGTTATCCTCAAATAACATGTAGAGTAACATGCAGAGAGATGCCCACACTTCTTGTCAAGGTATTTGTGTCACAGTGTGTAAGGCATAATTTTATTAATTACAACTGATGAAAAATAAATAAAGGCTTCCAGATTTAGAAGGTCCCTTCTCTTTGCAATTGGCTTGGTACCTCTGGGGTAACTGATTTATTTATGTTTGTAGTTCAATCTGTACATTAAGCAAGTTTTACAGGAGTAGAAAACATTTTCCAAGCTGCCTAGTCTACAGTATTGGAAGATTGCCCAGTTTAGCTGTAATGGTCAGACTGAGAGTCTGTTCTTAAGTGCACCAAACAATGGCAATTCTCCTTCCTGCCATTCCACAATACAGTATTAAAAGGAACTGAACTTTTGTCATGTTTTCTCTACTTTCTTCAACTTTCATGCAAGTCCATGAGGTTAGACAGAAATGTCAAGGCTGCAGAGAAAACAGAAAGGACTCTTAGGGCATCGTTTTATGTAAGGAAAAATTGATGGTTTCTGGCATCAAAAGATAGCATAAGGAACTGTCTGCCATCAGCACGTTTCTGTGTCACTCCACTGCATGCTGGCTCTGGAGAACCACCCCAGTTTGCACCAGTAGCCCCAAAGCCCTCTGCAACTGGACCCACAGTCTTTATAAAGGCTGCAGGATAAAGAGTCTACTAAAAAAAACCAAACAGTCCCAATAAATGTTTCAAAAAAGCCCCATTGCATTTCTTCCAAAATAGTTTTGCCCAGAGCAGATACAGAACCTGCAGCGGTGTGGGTACTGCGGTTATCACGCAGGTACGGAGGAGACATTTATGGCTTCTCCATGCTCATCTGAAACATTACTTATGAAGCTTCTAATGCACGCCAACACACATGTATGATTGTAAAATGCTAAAATGTGAAATTTTAAAACCACTTTTTGCCTGGGGCTGTGGGGTAAGTTATCTCTGCTGGAACTAGAATTTAGCTCACTTATTCTGAGATGTATTAAAGGTAAACAGCAACAACAGGGGTTCAGTGCCGTGGAGAAACACGGGCAGCAAACGGCCACAGCAGAGACCAAGGGGATTCTGCACAGCTACCTGCAGAAAGGTGTCCGTATGCCTCAGCCTCTGCAGTGCCAGACCTGGGTTGACAGCCATGCCCCTAACTGAAGATGTGGCACAGGCACGTTCAGAAATGACATTCTGGTTTTGTGAGGTGATTTTTCTGAATAAAAAGCCCCTTTTTGACTCGGTGCATAGAGCTAGCAGCCAGGCGGCTGGACGTTCTGGCCACCTCCATCCCTCGGTTCAACAGACACAAGGCTCTTCAAGGTATTTTCTCTCACACACTTGTACCCACATTGGAACGTACATGTACAGAGTTCCTCCATTTTACATTCCATACAATCCTCTTTAAGTAAGATTTAATAAGTCTAGCCCATGTACGTTTATTACAGATTGACAAATCTTCGGAGCTTGACGTGGTTTGTAATTTTCTTAAAGAATTATAATGTTTTATTTATTTGTGTGAGAGAAGCCAGTCTAACTGGTCCAGTTACCTGCACAACAGGGCACACGGACCATTTAATAACCTGAATACAGGGCAGGTGCTGACTCCAGCTACATGGGTGGCCTGGGTTGGTTTTGGGCAAGGTAAAAAAGCCGAGCTTCCCTTCAACCAACAGCGCGGAAACGCCTTAAACCAGGAAGCTTCTGCTCCACAGTCTGTCCGCCCAGTGAAGGCAGGACGCGGCCCCTGCTCACGACCGGCGTGAGGAGTCCTGAGGCTCGGCAGCGGCCAACCATGTTATAAAAACACAAGAGAGCAAGGAAGGCTTGCCCCCCTCCAAACAGCCACTCAACACGTTCTGCGTGACCAGTTCTCTGAAGGAAGGAAAAAACGTAGAAGCGCCCCCAGCCCGCGGCTGACGCAAGCCCCGCTGAGCGCAGCCCCGCTCAGGCGAG
>NW_010139723.1:0-1171 GCF_000699245.1 Pterocles gutturalis | reverse complement strand
ATGTCCCTCTGTCCCCGTGTCCCCATGGTCCCCAGCCCTGTGACCCTGTGCCTATGTCCCAAACTGTCCATGTCCCTATGGTCCAAATGCCCCAGCTGCTGTGTCCATGTCCCTGTGTCCCTGTCCTTGTGTCCCCGTGCCATGTCCCTATGTCCCCAGCTGTCCATGTCCCTATGGCCCCCCTGTCCTATATGCCCAGCCTCTGTCCCTCTAGCCCCGTGTCACTATGTCCTTGTGTCCCCATGTGTCCCCAGCCCCTGTGTCCGTGTCCTTGTGTCCCCATATGTCCCAGCCCCTGACCCTGTGCCCATGTTCCTGGGCTATGTCCCTATGTCCCCACCTGTCCATGTCCCCATGCCTGTGCCATGTCCTTGTGTCCCCACCCCCTGTCCCCATGCCCCTGTGCCGCCAACTGTCCCTGTCCCTATGTCCCCCTATGCCAAGGTCCCTGTGCCCATGTCCCTCTATCCCTGTGTCCCCATGTGCCCTAGCCCCTTTGCCCATGTCCCTATGTCCCCAAGCACCCTGTCCGTGTCCCTGCACCCCCCCATGTCCCTGTATTTATGTCCCTAATGTCCCAGCCTGTGTCCCTGCGCCTATGTCCTTGTGTCCCCATATGTCTCTGTCCCTGTGCTCGTGTCCCTATGTCCCCAACTGCCCCTATCCATGTCCCTATAGTTACATGTCCCCATAGGCCCCAGCCTGTGTCCCTGTGCCTGTCCCTAACTGCCCCATCCATGTCCCTGATGTCCCAGCCTGTGTCCCTGTGCCTGTGTGTCCCCACCTGCCTCCACCCCTGTGCCATGTCCCTACACCTGTCCCTGTGTCCCCAGCTGTCCCCATCCTTGTCCCTATGCCCCCCATGTCCCTAATGTCCCTGTGCCCATGTCCTAGTGTCCCCATGTGCCGCAGCCCCTGTGCCTGTGTCCCCATGTGTCCGTGTCCCTGTGTCCCCACAGATGTCCCTTACCTGTCATGTCCCTGCCGTGATGCCCCATCTGGCTCCTGCCGTGGGGCCCTGGCTGCCCCGTGCCTCAGTTTCCCTCTGCTGCCGCGTACCCCTGTTCCCCTCCCCACTCTGGGGACCCCCCCACGAGTCCCCAACACCCCCAAACCTGCAGGTGGGCTCCACGCCGGGGCAGAGTGTCCCCAAAAAAGGGGGGGCCACGAG
>NW_010139722.1:7719-10345 GCF_000699245.1 Pterocles gutturalis | reverse complement strand
GTACCGGGGTTTTGGGGGGTCGTTTTGCCTTGGGGGGTTGTGTGCGTGCGAACCGGGAGCAGCAGGCATCTGGTCAAGTGCCCGCGGGAAGGGTTGGATGCTGTGGGCACAGGGAAGGAGCCGTGGGGTGAACAGCCTCGGGAGGAACCACCTGTGTGTATTATCTCAATTTTTATTTCAATGCTTTCCATTGAAACTTCAGCTTGTTTTGTTTGGAGAGGGTTTTTCTATGGAGGGGGAGCCAAAAAGCTGAAAATAGAAGCCAGATAGTTTTCTTCTGCTGGCACGCTGACCATGCTGGTAAACTTTCCAAATCACTTGTTCGCAGGCTTGCTGGGGATGGGGACGTTGATGCTTCCTGGTAAATGCACAAACAGCCTGCCTGGGTCCAGGGCAGTGGTGGGGCTCTGCTGGCCCCCCCACCCTTTGCCAGGGCTGCCAGCCATGCCAGTGGCTTTGGTGGACGTTGGCACCGGGTTAGGTGAGCTGGCACGAGGCGGGTGGCATGCTGGCTTGCTGCGGTAGGCTCCTGCACGACCCGGGTCCCCAGGCTGTCAGCTCGGTTTTTAAGACTGTACAATGGCATCGTTTGTACCGGGTCTTGTAAGAATGTCGATGGTGACGGGTCATGTAAGCATTTGTTTGGGTGTTCTGGCTATGCCGTGGTAATGCAGCAGGGACACGCAATTCCCTTCAAACTGCGGGGCTGCTGCTGCTCTTTTTGTGTAGTGTTAGAGGGGTAAAGGAGCAATGGGTTCATCCTCAGTGTTCGGGTTTGGCAGCTGGTGGGCTCACTGGTCATCCAGCCGAGCAGTGTGCCCCGGGTGGGTGATGGACACCCTGCTCTGGCACCGATGGCTCGCAGTCCAGGGGTGCGCTGTGTCGGGGAGCACATGTCAGGCACTTATCTCGAGTCTCTGTGACTCAGCAGAAACATCTGCCACCAAAGAGTGCTGCACGGGGACACAGCCAGGAAAGGTCCTGACCCAGGGACGCAGGGCTGTGGGTCTGTGCCGCAGGGACATGGTCAGGGTCTGTGCTGGGGGACACAGGGATGTGGTCAGGGTCTGGGCTGGGGGATGCAGGGACGCGGTCAGGGGCTGTGCTAGGGGACGCAGGGACACGGTCAGGATCTGTGCTGGGGGATGCAGGGACACGGTCAGGGTCTGTGCTGGGGGTGTGCAGACAGGGGCTCAGCTGTGCTGAAGCGTGAGGGGACTGAGGTGAGCAGGGAATGGCTCTGGGCTAGGGGAGGGCAGGATGCGGGCAGGGGACACCAGCCACCTCTTGCATGCCCAAAGCGAAGCCATCGGCACACACAATGCCTATGTGTCCTGGGCAGGGGGTACTGGGGAAGCTTGTCCCGCTCCTGGCCATGGGTGGGCTGTAGTGGCAGTGTGGGCGCAGCCCCCACACATAGACATGCCCAGCGTGCCCTGTGGGCTGCCATGGCTGCGTGGCCAGTGCCCAGTAGCCACGGCCGGCACAGGAGGTGCCCCAGCACTCGCATCCCAGGGTGGCTGTGAACTCGTCATCTGTGGTCTGGAGTTAGCAGTTGCTCTGAGGGAGACTGTAAGTGAAGCAAAAGGAGGAGGAATGCTATTCTTTCTCCATGAGCAGCACACAACTTGTGTTGGCGGATGGCAAACACCAGCCTTGCGTGCCAGCTGTGATGGGATGCCGCAGTGGGGTTTGCCACGGGGCTTGGGGCACGCCAGAGAGGCAATAGCACGCTCAGAGATGGAAACCAAGTGCCAAGTTCCCATCTGTAAGCCAGATGGAAGAGTAGGATGTTTGGTTTGTTTTAAAATTGTCATGGACATTTGGGAAAAAAGTCTAGAATTTGGTTTTAAAACAAGGAAAACAGGCGCTGATGAAATTCTGAGAAGAAACAGCTCAGTTAAACTTGAGATGATTCTTTTTTGTACCCAACATTTTTCTGTGTATTAGGAAAGACAAGCCGAGACATGCCATCAGGAAAGCTCAGTGAAAAAACATCTTCAGTTCAAGAACAGAATTGAGGAGCAAAACGTGATGGTACAGGATTAAGCGCTGGAGGTCTTATTTGATTCATGCAGTTGCATCAAGTCCTGTTATTGCTGCTCGGAAGGAACAGGCTGGGAGATGCAGCTCAGCACGAGTGTTACGTGGTCTGCAGGGACATGCTAAACCCTGGGAATGGAGGATCCCAAACTCAGTCACCTGCTTAGTCTTAAAAGGGAGATGATGGTGGAAATGTGACTGTCCTCCGCACAGGTGAAAAAGGCGATCGTCAGGCCAGGGTGATAAGAACGAGTCTGTAATGATGAGCAAGTGGAAATGTGGGGTGAGGTGTGGTCTACTGGTACTCCTGCTTTAATTCCAGAAAATGGTGCTGAGAGCTCGCCATAGTTAGAGGTTCACGCACAAGCACCAAGTTTGCTCTCTGGAGCAGGGTGTTGGCATCCAGTTAATTCCCTTCAGCCAGGTTCTTTCCCAGTTCCCCTGCGCCCCTGGGACACGCTCACTGGGCTGCTCCCTGCCACCGAGGCATGGCACATACCCCAGGAACCGCCGTGGGACCCCTGCCCAGGGCAGAGCGAGCCGATGGAGACAGTCAGAGACCGTCCCCTCCCCTCTGGGCACA
>NW_010139722.1:0-7448 GCF_000699245.1 Pterocles gutturalis | reverse complement strand
AGGCTTTGGGCAACCTGGGCTGGTGGGAGGTGTCCCTGCCCATAGCAGGGGGGGGCACTGGGTGATCTTGAAGGTCCCTTCCAACCCAAACCGTTCCATGAATCCCAAAGGTTTTGCTGGGGCTCCTCGCCTCTCGCCGGTGTCCCCCAGTCCCAGCCTGGCGCTGACTTCTCGATGAAGGCAGAAACCAGGAGCTTTTGGCGCTGGCAGAAGTGAGAAGCTGGATGTGACTTGCTGTGGTTTGAAGGTGTCTGAAGGATTTTCCTGTTCCCTTCGGGCTGTGTCCAGCAGCCCTGCCCAGCCCTGGAGCCCACCCTGTCTGTGCTCATCACTCGTGTGCTGAGCGGAGCTGCTCTCATCGCTGGACTTGGTGCCCAGGGTGCAGCACAGGGCAATCGGTGAATATTTTAATATTTCTTGAGCTGTTCAGATTTGCTCTCAGAAACAGGGCTGGATTATCCCAGGTTTACAGCCTGGGCCGTTTACACAAGGCTCTGCTGGTGTTTTCTTCTCTGATGTGAACCAGCTGATACTCAGGATGGTTAATTAGTGATTTCTGATTGAGAACACAGGTGCCAGGGTCTCTTTGGGCATTTAGGGCACCTTCTCTGGCAGCCTGAGTTTTTCAGAAAGCTTGTCCATCTATAGCGTTCCCACCAGCAGCGCCCAGAATTGGCTCTTCCAGTGGTTGGAAGCTTGTGGGAAAGGGTTGGAGGGATTTGATGGTGACAAAGTGATTCAATAGTCTTCTTCCCGAGCAGCTCTTATTCCTCGCATTCAGAGCGCTCCTTGGAAACGTACATGAGCTTTGATCTCCAGTATGGTCAGCCAGGGCCATTACAGAATTACTTATTTGCTGGTTAATGAATAATTAGCCCAGTACAGACAGTTGGGAAGCTGTGGGTAGTTCAGCTGAAGCTGGGCTGTAGCTCCTGCGCCCACAGTGTGTTCGGTGCTGGCTGCGATGGATGCAGCCTCTGAGAAAAACATCAAATTAGTTAAATTTCTTTTTTTTCCCCAAGTACAGCTTGCGAGGAGTCAGCATTGCAAGGGGTTCCTTACAGCCTGTACATGCAAGCACGGGTGAAATCTCCCCATGTCGACACACGTTCGGTCCCCATGCAGTGCCAGGGCGTGAGCCACCGTCAGAGCCTTGGGGGGGAGGCTGGTGTTTGGGGAGAAAATGAAAAACCTCTAGAGCAGGGCTGGGTAGACCATCGCCCGCGTCCTGCCTGCCATGTGTGGTGTTGGAGCTAAAATATCCGGTGTGGTTTTTTCACTCAACTGCTTCAGGTATGCTCGGAGTTGGGTGGATTTGATGCATGTGTGTGTTTTCTGGTCAAATACGAGTTCCTGCAGAGAGTGACCCCTCTCCAGCCGGCCGGCTGCTGCAGGCTCTTTACCACATCCTGCAGATCTTCAAGGATCACCCTGGACAGGGGATTTTCGCTGCCTGTGCAGGATGTCATGGGAAGAGGTGGCGTGAACAGATGGACATGAGGCATTTGGCACCGAGTTGCAGAAAGCAACTTCATATCACGGGCAAGTTATTATTTAGCCGGGTTTATTTTGCAGCCCCAGTGCCTTTGGCACAGCAGAGGCATTTGAAAAACACCAACCCTTACCCTCGAGTGACCGAAGTCTGAAGGTCCGGGAGCAGGCGTGTGCTGGCGGAAGGTGTCCCTGCCCATGGCAGGGCTTGGAACTGGATGGTCTTGAAGGTCCTTTCCAACCCAAACCACCCTGTGATTCTGTGACTCTATAGGTTTTTCAGGACTAGCATCCCTGACCATACCGGAGCCCCACTGGCCCCCACGCTCCCACCCACCTTATCAAATCCAGCGAAGATAATGCAGGCACACGCCCAGCCCATGCCTCGCCACCTCTCCCTGCCCAGGACAAGAAAATATTTTACAGAAACAGCTGCCATAGGTTTCTTTTTGTTATTCACCAAAGTACTGGAGGCACGTTTTAATCCTCAAACCTCCGTGTTCCTGCATTAAGGACTCTGTGTGTTTTTCGGGAAGAGCCGTGGGCTGCGTTTTTAAACTCAGTTCATCTCTTTTTGTCTCGTAGCTGTTGTTTCTTTGCAAGCTGGGCAGGGGCGGCCAGCTCCCCACCACTGGCAGTGTCCCGTCATCCTGCCTGAAACAGGCATCGATTACATCTCTTTCCTGAATTATAGTCCAGAGCAAACTGTATCGAACCGCCCCGCATCCCCTCGTGCTTTGGGGTTCACTTCTGCTCGTTCTTCTGCAGCAGAAGCAAAGCCCGGCTGCGACCCATGGGCTGTTTGGTTTGGTTTTGGCAGGACTCTCAGCGCTGTCGGATAGTATCTGGGTCTCTCTGTAATGCAATAATTGTTCCTTCTTGCTGCCTGCAGCTCAGCGGAGCAGCCCACGGGGATGTTCCTGCTCCTGCCCTTGCCGGGGCTCGGGAACACTGGTACGGGCGATGGCCCTGCTGTCTGATAGCACAGCCAATTATTAAAATTATGCTGTACTTTGATCTGTGATCTAATTAGCTTACCTTTGGGGCAGAATTATCTAATCTGAGCCTGACATGTTTGAAGTCTATCTATGAGCTCCTGGCAGCCATCCCTTCACCGGGAGATTAGTCACCAGGACAGGACGGGATGGGAGCAAGCCGTGGCAGAAGCACGCTCAGCTGTAACTTTGGTGGACTGAGGCTCATGATGCTGTTTTTATTTTTTTAAACCTCGCCTGGGGTTACGAGCAGCTTTAGGTGGAAGTTTCCACGCTGGCTTGTGTCCCAAGCCTCTAGCCCCAGGCAGGTCCGATGGGCGGTGAGTCAGCCCCGCACGTTCTGGGGATGGAGAGGAGACTGGAAACACGTCAGCGTGGGAAAAGAGATTTTTATTCTGTGCATCTTCTTGCATATGTTTTGTCAAACCTAGAAGTTGTACAAATGCCGCACATTTTGTGCTGGCAGAGGTCAGGTAAACTGGAAACTGTCCCTAGGGATGGGGCAGTCCTGTGCCCTTCTCCATCACTCTGCTTTGCTGGTGGGGAGTGTCATGGGGAGCCAGGTCCTGGGTGTTGGGGGGCCTGATGGGTGGGTGATGGGCTGGAAATGGGGCCAGGGCAGCCCCTGGGCTGTGCCCACCCACTGCCCATCAGGTCTGGCATCACTGGCTGCGCACTTCACCGGTGACAGGGTCCCATCAGGTGGCCCCCGGTGTTTGGGGGCTCTGGCCTGATGGAGTTTGCTTTCCCTTTTCTTTTTTTATGCTTTAAGCGGGGCTTCCCAGCAGCACTGCGGAAGCAGTGGTGGTGCCAGCAATGGGTGAAAATGTGTGTGCAGGGAAACTAAATCAAATTGCAGAGAAATGTGTCATTTGTGCGTCTCTCCAGCCCATAACCCCACACCTGGACGAGGCTGGACGCGGCGGTGCAGCCACGTCTGAGCACTGGCCCTTCTTTTGCAGTGGAACCTGGTGTGCGAGGATGACTGGAAGGCCCCCCTGACCGTCTCCCTCTTCTACGTGGGGGTCCTCATCGGCTCCTTCATCTCGGGGCAGCTCTCGGACAGGTAACACGGCGGCTCTGGCAGGCAGGGCAGCGCTGGCGCCACGGCTGCTGCCTTCATTCATCGTGGGGTTCAACATCCAGTTCTCTGGGGTTTGATCCAAATGAGGTACCTGGCCTGGCTTCTTCCAGAATCCCACATTTGATCTGCCCCAGGTGCAGGATTGCTGCCTCTTGGGAGCTTTCGGAGAACAAGAGCCGATCTCTGCAAGGAGCCCATGTGGCTGCTTGGCAGATTGATGTGGTGGTTTTCACCGCACGACCACATTTGTGCCTTCATCCAGTTTTTTTAGTATTTCAAAAGATCTTGTTGTTTGTCACACAGTAACAGACAGTCCATTCTTCGAGCTGCAGGACAGAAGCTTGTCCTTTGAATGGGAGCTCTGCAATAGGAGAGGTGGTTTGCTGGAAATAACCATATGCAGGAGGAAGGAAAAAAGATAACCTGTAGCTGGATAGCAATGCTATCATGCCACCTGGCTAAGGAGGTGCAAAATATCAAGAAAACTTTACAGGCACTTGACAGTTGTCTCAGCAGTATTGAAGTTCTGGCCTTACAAATGTCAAATGCAGAATATATGTTCCTTCTGTGAGTCTCTGCTTCCCTCTTCAGACATCCCTTAGCCCTGTTTTTCCATGTCACTATGGCGGGATCCCAAATCCTGCTGTGATTGCTGCCTCTTGGTGAGGAATTCACACGAGTTCCAGCGCTCCTCGGGGTGCTTAGCAGAGGGGTTTCAGACCTCCATGGGAGCCTTAATCCTAAAGCCTCCGGCATTACATTCCATGTGATCTGGATTTAATCTCTGACTCCTGCCCCGGTGCACCAGTCAGCCGGTGTTACTGTTGGAAAGGGAGAGGAGATAATCGCTAAATCCTGCTGGTGCCCTGTGCCCACTGGGAGCATCCCAGAGAGTGTGTGTGTCCTGGCGGCAGCGCTGCCAGTCCGCTCCCGACACCCAGCCACCTTCCAGCAGGAACTAGTGGTTGAATTTTTTTCTTTTACTGTTTTGTCAGCAAAGGGGCATGTTCTGAGCCTGTACCTGAGCTGCTCCCCCTGTGCTGCTGCAGGAACCTTTGCTAAGCCAGGGGCCACTGCAGGAGATGCAGCATCCGTGCAGAGCACGCGGGCGTGCAAACCCGGACGTACACTTGCTCTTCCCTGCTGTCGGGTACTTCTAGAGCAAACAAGAGGGTGAGAGAAAGGCTGCAATGTGTATGGCAACTCAGCAAGACTGAAATCAGTGGATAAAGCTATTTAACACATCCAGAGCATAATGGTGTTGCAATGCAGAGGTGCCAGTAGCCCAAAAGCCACCTTTGCCTAACCTGCAGCTGCATGGCTTGCCATCCTCACGTGCCTCTCACTTAGCTACTGTTGTCCAGTCTCCTTAGTCCCTGCCTAGTGGTCCCTGAAATTTCTGCTGTTCATTTTTCTTCTTGGTTTATTTCCTGGGTCTTGGAAATTTTGGGGATTTTTTGGTGCTTATGAAAATAATGAACAAAATTCTTTAGGATAAACCACACTTCAGGTTGTGCTAAGCTGCGTCACTTGAGGTTGGATATGTGTGCTCCCTCGTGCTCTTAGACAGCCCTGCTCCATACACACGTGCTGTTTCAATCATAATCTCCTTCATCTTTTGCAAAAGGTTTGGCAGGAAGAATATCCTTTTTGTGACGATGGCCGTGCAGACTGGCTTCAGCTTCGTGCAGATCTTCTCCACCAGCTGGGAGATGTTCACGGTGCTCTTCCTCATAGTGGGGATGGGACAGATCTCCAACTACGTGGTGGCCTTCATACTGGGTATGAATACATGAATACATCTGTGCTAGATTCAGTGCTTGCTTCATGTACTGTTATTTTTTTTTTCCCCTCTGAACCTGTATCATTTAATTAGCGGTAAATCCTCACTGGTACAATTCCTAATTTAGGCTAGTATGATTTTTTTGCTCTTGGATGCTTCAAGCCTATACTTTCCATAAGTGTAGAGAAAAAGAAGAGAGCAGGAAGACTCTAGATGACCATCCATTTCCCTCCTCTTTGGAGAAGCAGTTCCAGGCAGCAGTCAGGGTTTGTTATCAGCAGAAGCAGGTCTGCGATAGAGGAGGCATTGGGGTTCCCCCCTGCCCCTCTGCAGAGGGGTCGGTGCATACCTGGGCACAAAGCCTGGGAGCAAACCAGCGTTTCTGGGCACAGCAAATGTGGGGGGACCAGAGCAGAGAGCCGGGTGGGTGTCAGAGCCCCGTTAGCCATGAAGTCACTGGTCTCGGTGCTGAGGTTGGCAATCAAGTCCCTGATTTGAGAGGCTGAGGTTTGGTTTGTGTCCTGCAAGGAGCATAGGAATAAATAGCCAGTGGCCGTGGGGAGGCTGCATGGCTCCAATCGCTCCCCAGGGACCCTGAAAGGAAGGGGGGACCCCGCAAGGAAGGGGGGACCCCATGGGGAAGGGGACCCTGCAGAGTCTCCCACCAGTCAGGGGGTTTTCAGGAAAGGTTGCTGTACTGGTGACTTACTGGGACGAGCGATGCAGGTGTCAGGGAGGGGAGCTGGGATTTGCAAGATCTGCCTTGAAAGGATGCACGGATACATTTATGTCAGCTTTTAAACCCATGGCGTCAAAATTACAATTTGTGGATGGTAAATTAAAACCATAAACTCATAGTTAATGCTGCTCTTCCCTACCCCGTGGGGCTTCAATGGGGAAAAAATAGAGCAGAAGAGCATGACACCCCCAGGCTGAGGGACAGGGCTGGGTCTCCCCAGGTGACATTGGGTTTGTTTAATTGCACGGCTGCGGTTTGAGGGCACTTCACTCTCGTGTCGTCTCTCCTGCCATCCCACTTTCGGTGGTTGTTGCAGCAGTGGTGACTCCCTGCCTGGGCTCGCTGTCTTGGCCGGTCCCCAGCAGCCTTAGGCGGTTACTAAGGGCAGGATTAATCTAGACTAATTTAGCCATTAGCATCCTAATTAAAATGAGGCATGGGTAAAGAAGGGAGGCACTTCTGGAGGATGGTCCTTCCACCCTGCGCTGCACGGTCAGTGTGTCCCAACCGTGGTGAGGCAAACCCCGGAGCTGCCGGGGAGCCGCACGCGATGGAGGTGCTGGGTAGGGGAACATACCCGCGGCAAGAAAAGGAACTCCCTAAGAAAGCCCATCCTCATTATGGGATGTGCTGGAGATGCTTCCCTTGTTTCATCCGATGGTGGTCGGGGCTGTGACCGCTCGGGAGGGGAACGGTGACACTGGCACACGCAAAGTCCCCGTTGATGCTGGCTGTGCTGCAGCCCTAGCACCCTCCATCCCCACATGCAGTGGGGTTTGGGTTTTGGGTTTTTTTGGTTTTTTTTTTCAAATGGCCACTTGAGCACAGGTTTCTCCTGTCATTCCAGTTTTCAACACCCAAACCCATGTTGTGTCCCCATGCGCAGCTCAGACCCTGCTCCAGCATCCTCAGCCCCCCGGGCTCCTCCAGCCCTTTGCACTATCACTGCCCACCTTCCTGAGAAGTTTTCCCCTTAAGCTGTTGGTGAACATCTGTAGAGAATTATTTTTTTTCCCCAGCCACATCCTGTGGAATTTCTCTCTGCAGCACCATGATGATGATCATCTCTTGGACCATTACTCCTTGACAGTGTCCCTTTAAGTATTATAAGATAAATGAAAAGATAATGAAATTAAAATATATTTTTATTTTTGTAAATGCAGTAAAGTATTGAGTCATGATCAAAAAGAAAAAGAGTTAAAATGCTAATCCAACCTCCCTTGTTTTAAACAGGCACAGAAATTCTTGGCAAATCAGTTCGTATTCTATTCTCTACGTTAGGAGTTTGCATATTTTTTGCAATTGGCTACATGTTGCTGCCCCTGTTTGCTTACTTCATCAGAGACTGGCGGATGC
>NW_010139721.1:0-21088 GCF_000699245.1 Pterocles gutturalis | reverse complement strand
TTATATATTTTATATATATATATATATATTACATACATCACACATACTTTTGTAATCATACTTGGCATGTTCAAAGGAATTTGTAAATCCTGTACTCCTACCCAATCTTAACTGTATAGTACACACAGAATCAGAGTAATGATAACACAGCACGATTTTGTGGAATTCACCCCATAATACATTCCCCAGAAATCAACAGAACATAAGTGGAGTGTTGCGAGTGAGAAGAATTAAGGCAGTGAGCCCCTAAGTCTGGCTTTTTTTTCTCCTGCACTGAGTCAGTAGCTGGGCTAAATAAAATCTCTATTCTTTCTGGTTTTATCGTTTCAGACAACCCAAAACAAAGCAGTCGTGTCCCAGTGTTCATTAAGGTTTTGGATGTAAATGATAATGCTCCAGAGTTCGCCATGTTTTATGAAACCTTCGTCTGTGAAAATGCAAAGGCAGAACAGGTGTGTTGTCTGCTTGTACCAAGAAAATATTTCAAATTAATTGAGTTTTGCTACTATTCTTGCATCACCTCATCAAGACGTATACGTTGCACTGCATCAAACTGTCAGTTTTGCAAAATTAAACTAAACAGTGGCTTCACAGTATCTGATTACACTTGGTATTCTTGCAGCTAATGTGACAGTATGTTTTACACTGTTGTTTTCTGTCCTGCACCTTATTATCCCTGATTCATTTTCATTCTGTGATTCTCTGCTTTATTCAGGCACCTCCACCATCTCCTTCAAAAACAGTTTCAGGTCCATAACTCTTACAGGTCCTGTCTGTGATATAACTATTTCTTGCCAGATAACTCTCACTCTACCAGTTCTATTACTAAATGGTTCAAAGTAGCAGATAATTTAGAAGATTCATCCAAGCAATTCACATTACATGAGATCTGGGTAGATAAATATATAGTCAGCTTGGACTGTCTCACCTTTCACATCTGTTGCCTGTCACATGGAAAGGTTTCCTACCTGTTTGGAATGGCATCAATCCAAGCCTGCTCTTGAATTCAACGATTTTCCTGCCAACTTTTTGATTTGTTATATTACTGGCTGATGGTATGGGATACAATAGCATGGTGATCCTAAACAGCACTGGCAGCACATGGCCCTTATGTTAAGCTCGCCATAGCATCAGCAGCTGCCTTAAAGTGGAAGAAAAAAATAAATACAAAAAGATTGATTTACAATCCTAGAGTAAAACAAATAAGCATAGGGTCCATTGACTTTGAAGATAATTTTGTTCTTATTGTTTCAGCTGATACAAACATTAAGTGCTGTTGATAAAGATGACTCCTACAGCGGACATCAGTTTTCATTCTCCTTAGCTCCTGAGGCAGCCAGCAGCTCAAACTTTACACTACAGGACAACAGAGGTGAACTTCTAGGAAGACTTTTCTTTATTATCTCATCCTTGCTTTCAGTCTTCAGATGAAGATTTAATGTGCGCTTTTTGTTTCCAGACAACACAGCAGGGATTTTCACCCGAAAAACCAGATATAACCGGCATGAAATGAGTACCTACTTCTTGCCAGTGGTAATATCAGACAATGACTACCCTATCCAGAGCAGCACTGAAACCGTGACTATTCGAGTATGTGCTTGTGACCATCGAGGAAAGATGCTGTCCTGTAATGCAGAGGCCTTGATTCATCCTACTGGTCTTAGCACTGGGGCTCTTATTGCCATTCTTCTCTGTATCATTATATTACTCAGTAAGTAGCTCACAGGCGTTTTGTTCCTTTTGTGGTTATTTTGCATTGTTACACGTGATTATACCAAGGCTAGGACAGGAGCAAAGCAAAGACATCCCTGTCTTAAGCTGCGTTTATGTTGTTGTATTTCTTCCTCTGAGGGCTGCCACAGATATGGTGTATAGGACACATCCTATCTAATCTTAGTTGCCCAAAAGTTAGCAACGTCCAAGCAAGAGAAAACAGGTGGCTACACCCTTTGGTCAATAGAAAGAGACAGGATCCTCTAGAGCAACATTCATCCCATCCCCTTATTGGTATCTGAGGTAGACCAAACTAATCACCCTCTGCAGGTGTCTCTCTCTTTCCATTGACCATAGAATTAGGCCAGATAACTTAGTTTCAAACAATTAACTTCCCGTGTCTAAGGAGAAACAAGTCTCAGTGCTGCTGTTCTGTTGAAAAAGGTGCTGAAATGGAGTGGCTACTAAAGCACTTTCTTAAAACCTGCAGGGTTCTCCCTTTCAGGCACTTGTGAATATGAAGAGGTTGGATCCTGAGTATAGAGGATGTAGTGATCTCTGGCTATAGCACTTACAGGTGGTCAATATTTACATTTTATAAAAATAAGGACAGTTTGAAACATCTCTCACATTCCTCTCACTCAGATTCCACCCCTCTTGTACAGCAAACATAGATGATCAGTCCCTTGGCCATTAGCCATAGTCTGTTCATCTGGCAAGAGCTGTACAATACAGCACAGGCAGTTCTCAGGGACACTTCATTAGTCACCTTTAGTACCTAGCAAGGAAAGAAGGGAGTCAGACCAATTTTACAGCAGTAGGGTCAAACAGGGGTGAAAATGTTTCGTCAGTGATTCCTCTTCTTTCTACCATACTCGTCTCTTCCTTGGACACGTTCATAACCATTGCAGAATCATCCTGATCTTTACTATTAACAAAATTTCCCCCTCCAGTGATGAGTCAAAGACCCAGTTGTGATTCTCAGACTTTACCAATATAGTCACGGCTTGCCCAAATAAACAGTATGCCATTTTCAGGAAAGGTTCCCTCAATAACAATCTTACCCCTAATTTGCCATTAAATTCATTTTTCAAAATATGGTATTATTGCCTCTAAGGTCTGAGCTCACTTCGCATCAAGTTCCTTACCAGAAAAAGAAATCTAATGCTGTAGTCTTGCACTCATTAGTACAACTGTGCTCATTAATATCAATCTGACATTAAACGATTTCCTGTTTTATGTCAATCGAAAATAATTGATTCTGTGTGCTAAGCAGCACTTTGTGTCAATTACTGCTCACGCCACCGTGCACCATAAGCAGATTTTCAATTAACTGAGCTATATAATTTTCTATTTTCAGATGGTTGCAGGGTTTGCATGTGCAACCACTACTGAGTTAAAAACAATACTCTGGGCAGACCTGAACCACAACCTAAAGTTTAGCAGCAACAAAAAGTGTGTGTAAATTGCTAGGTTTATCTGCAGTTTGAGTAAGTCTAGTGGCTTATCAGGAGGCCTCAGATACTGCTAAACACTGACATGCAAATTAAGGTGACGTACTTTAACATATAACATCTAATGGGGTCTTTTTTTGCCTGCAAGTTCAGCACAAAATAAGAAAACCCAAGTATCAGAGATGTGACAAAATTATCAGTCCCATCCTTGCATATTCTGTGTAACACCTTTTTTTGTTAATGAGATACCTCAGCAAGCCTTCCATGTAAAAACTATCATTCCTGTGCTTTCTCGGATCGTTCTGCCAGTCACTATTCCAGAAGCACATTCAAAATCAACACTGTGTTTTTCAAGTTCTCCAGAATTTTCTCCAGCTCTCTCAGTTCTCTCATATAGACCTTTCCCCAGTCCTCCCTCATAGTGTCACAGCTTTATGCTCTTAAGGAAGAAAATCCTCTCTTACTACATTTTTGCACAGCAGCACGAAGAAACATCACTCAACACCATAAGTAAATCCTCATCATTAGGGTGAGAGCCTGAAGCTTTCACCATCTGAACCAGCCCTCCTAATCCCTTCAGTTTCACCATCTCATTTCCTTTCAACTCACATTAACCGATGTTCTCCCTTACTCACACTATTCCTATGGTAAAGACACATTGCAGGAATTAGAGCATTTTGCAATCTTTATGCAATCTTCTTAGGATCCCTCTATAGTCAAAGGAGAGAAAGAGTACAAGATTCTTCCACAACATGCTTGAGCACACCTAGAGACATCATCTTGCTCTAAGCAATCTTGCAGGGTAGCCCATCATTTGGAAAAAGAAAAAAAAAAAAAAAAAAAAAAAAAAAGGAAGCTAAGAAAGTAAGAAAGACAAGTTTCAATGGGCTAAAAGGCTAAAATTTTGGTTTGGGGATGTCCTCAGTCCTTGGCATTCCCTTAACAGGGTTACAAATGAGGAAGGGACTGCCAGAAAAAAAAAAAAGTCTTTAACAGTTACTTTGCTTTGACTCACACACCATTTTAGAAACACAGGTAACATGGAAGATAATTTTGATCCACCTTATGATCTCATATCAGTGAGTTCAGGCATTTTCTGAATTGCTTTGTTTTGCTATGAAGGAACTATAATGACAACAAGATGTGTCTTTTCTTGGAGATTGCACAGCAGAGCTGAAATACTGGGCACTGTGGACCTCGGACTACCAAAACAACAGTGATAGTAGTTTTCCTGCTCCATGCGTGTAAATATTCAGTCATTTACCATCTTAAGGTATAAACCAACTAAGAAATCTGAAATTAGCTTCTAAAGGAAGTAAAGTGTTGAACATATCACGTCCTACCCTCTGTGCCCTCTTCTCCAACAGTACCGGGGTTCGCTGTTGAGTAAAAATATTTAAATTTGGATCAGGGCCTTGGAAAAGAGTTCCTGCCCCCCAAATAAATTCAAAATACACCCCCGCACACAGGCATAAAATTATATGTTTGAGAAATCTGCCTTTGGCAGATTAAATAATACTATTACCATATCTTATCAGTCTAAAATTTAAGCCATGTATTTTTTTAAGGTGATGTACATTGTAAAAACATGCCAGGGAAGTTAATAATACTTGGACTTTGTGCTGGCTGAAAAGCCACTCCATATTCCAAGCTTTTTTTCCAGAGGAGGATAGATTTACTTATCTTCAAGTACAGCTTTGCTAACCTTTCATCATTGCCCAGGAGATACTAGGCTTGTCCGTAGCACAAGTTGCATCTTGTCCCAGGGGTTCTAGGTAAATAATACCTGATGTTACTTATTTTGGAGAAAGTGTTTCTTCCTTCCCAACTCTTAGGAAACTAGTTCTGTTCTCAAGGCAACAAAATTGCTGTATGACTCCAGGTAAAAATGTGCCTAATGACAAAACACACTGCACTTGGCTTCTTACAAGCTTGGCATCTCCTTTCTTCTTGTGCACATCCATGCCACTTCATCTCCCAGGGTACTCACAGGCAAAGCAAGCACAGTCTGAAAACCTGACGTACGCGTTTGCAGTTTTGCAAAACATCTTTTAAAACTTTGAATTTGAGCAGAGGTGCAGCATTTCTTCCAGGTTTTAATAGAGTTAGGGATTAACCTTTCCCTTTCTCTTCCCCTGTTATTTTTGTTTCCAGTTACAGTGGTGCTGTTTGCAGCACTAAGGCGGCAGCGGAAAAAAGAGCCTTTGATTATTTCCAAAGAAGACATCAGAGACAACATTGTCAGTTATAATGATGAAGGTGGTGGAGAGGAAGACACCCAGGCGTTTGATATCGGCACGCTGAGGAATCCCGAAGCCATAGACGATAATAAATTACGCAGAGACATTGTGCCGGAAACACTTTTTATGCCACGGCGGACTGCAACAGCACGAGATAACACAGATGTCAGAGATTTCATTAACCAAAGGTTAAAGGAAAATGACATAGATCCAACGGCACCCCCCTATGACTCGTTAGCAACCTATGCATACGAAGGTAATGGTTCTGTGGCCGAGTCCCTCAGCTCCTTGGAATCAGTGACTACAGATGGAGATCAGGACTACGATTACCTGAGTGACTGGGGGCCTCGGTTTAAAAAGCTGGCAGATATGTATGGTGCAATGGACAGTGACAGAGACTCTTAATATGCTGCCTTTTCTTTTTTTTTTCCTCGCCCTCATTTTCAGAAACAGCATTGAGATATGTGAAGTGGCTATTTCTTTCTATTTCTCCACAGCTGTGTGAAAGGGTTCTCTGCTCTACCCATTTGAGTTGTCTAATGACTGCAGTCTCTGTGGATCAGCTGTCAGAAAACTTTTTCTAGTATCATTTTACGAGCTTCCAAGAGGCAAAGTTCTTATTTTTTAGTGCATCCAGTTTACCAAGCCAATCGTACAGGCACAGCAGTAGTGGAGGGGAAAAAAGGATCACATGGGGAGCAATATTTTTACTTGTTCTGCTTATATTGTAAATTGGAATATATTACTGTTTAAGCTCACTTGCTCTTTTTACTTGTATTCAGACTATTCAGCTCAGATGACTGCTCTGTCAACTGTGCGTTGCACATCCCAATGTAATGAGGTACCCTAGTTTACCCTATGTATTATAGTCAAAAGTAGTGGTGATGGAATGAAGGTTTATTATACAAGTAGAGTCAGCTGAGAAAAAACATCAAACATACATTTTACTCATGAGGAGGGTAGAAAGGCCTAATGGTAATTTAAATCTAAGTGTTTTTCTAGAACTCGCCATTGCCCCCAATGCACTGAATCATACTAACACACACATATATATAGTTCATTGACTGCTATGTATATATTCTTCTGACCTAGCTTTGCTGGAGAGACGTGTGTGTGTGCATGTGTGTGCGGTCAGTAGCCTCAATATCTGATTCTTAGATGGTTTCCCTGTTCTAACCCAGACTTGCCTTGTGATGTGGGGAAAGTCATCTAATCCAACTCCAGATTAGAACACGACTTGGAGGAAGGAGCAGATCATAACTGTGCTTTTCTTTATACTTTTCCCGGTTCAGTGATGGCCACTGTGCTGTGGAGGTGGGAGTCAGGCTTTTCATATCCATCTACTTCTACCTGTTCTCATGTGCAGGAGGAGAGTAGTAGCTTCAAGGTGACTGCCATCAGTTGGGGCAAAAGAAGCAACTGCAAAGGAGGAAAGTGGGGTTTTTTTGACCTGACCTTCCCTGTCTGGATGCCCAAGGTGGCTTCCTGACTGTCTGCCCGGTTCTGGTATCCGTAAAGTGGGGAAATAACGCCTACCTCATCAGGATGTTGCAAGAATTACATAAGTCACTTGGAAAATGCTTTAGAGATGGAAAATATTGGCATTCCGCCAGAGGGAGTAATTTCTCATGCTTTTGGGTACTTGGGTATTTTTTTTTAGTTGTGTTTTTTTTTTTTTCCCAGATTAAAGCCATGAATGCACAAGTAAGCAAGAATAAATTGTCATTCCAGTGGCCTGAAAAGTGAGGTTTATCACTATAACTCATTTACTAATTTTTTTAAATAAACTACTCGGCCAGGGTTGTTAAAGGCTTCACCAAAAGGTAAAATTTTAATCACAAGTCTCTGGGCGTGTGTTTATCTGCTCTGCCAAGCTAAGTAATTTTTGTCCAGGGGTGAGGGAAGATGCCATAGTCTCAGGCAAAAACAATTTTCTTTACATCTAGTGCACCACTCAATATTTCTGTTGGTTTGTCAAATGTACGCAGCTGCTGCTTTTCAAATCCAGACATCTAGGAAAAGCTATCTGAAGAAAACCCTAAGGGGCTGCTGTGGGACATATCCAATCCCAGGAACTAAAAGCCACCCTGGGTCCTAAAGTAGAGACAAAGCCCATGGCACCGTGCCAAAGAAAGAAGAATTTTTGGTTTTTTTAATATAGCTTATACATAACTAATCTCACGTATTTCATTTTGAAACAGTATTTAATACCAGAACTACAGGCATGGATCCATTTTCCCCCTCCCCCAAACCTTAAATAAATCAGTTTGAAAACTAAAAAAAAAAAAAAAAAAACCAGCTCCAAATTACTCTAAGAATAAAGAGAGAAGGGGAAAAATTTAATAAACAGAAAATTAAAAGGGATTAAAAATTAATCCCTGGAATTCATTACTCCTAGAGAGTTAAATAAAGAGAGTAGTAAGATTCCAGAGTATTAGACTTTTACACACACGATGATATAATTTGAGGTTTTGTGAACCAGCTCACAGTGAAGCGGATGAGCCAGCCACACTGTGGTGCTCGCCTGGGACTGGGAAGGACTCCTCTGCAGCGGGGAGCACCACACATTTGCAGGCTTAGGACAAAGCAGCTGAGGGCTTTCAGGTGCCCAGCAGGATCGATTAGATGGTTTTTCAGTGTGGAGGAGCCCAGCATTTCAAAGGGAGCTGAGCCCAGCAGAGCTGGGTGCCCAGCCCCATGGCTTAGAGGGGCTCAGCCTATCATGCCTGTCACAGTGGCAATGGCACGACTGGGTCCTTTTTATGTCCTCCTGAGGGAGCCTCAGTAATTTAAGATGATAAAAGCCTTTGAAAGTCTAGCCCTTCACGATCTCCTTGAAATCTGAGCATCCAGGAGGCAACCTGTCTGAAACCTGGCTCTGGCACACAGCAGGGACCATCTGGATTTCAGATACACGGAGGAGCAGCAGATGCTCAGCACCACGTGCCACAGGTCCCTCACTTCGGGCCGCTCTCCTCACACAGTCACTGAAAACAGTGTACCCCTCCAGGGGCTCTTCCAAATTGCCCCCACCATGTGCCTGCATCTCACCCTTCACTGCGTGGGCTGCAAATCACCTCAAGCTCAAAGTCAGGTAGGATGCCCAAAGCGAGCCAGTGAGATCTCCCTTTCCCTCCTCCAGCCCCGAGGAAACAGATCTGTGCACAGAGGGAACAGAAGAGGTGGCTGTGAAGCCAGGCATGTATTTAGCCCTGGGAACCCTCCTCAGCTGACAGGGAAGAGGGATTTACCATCGCTTAACTGGAGACAGACCTTGCACCCTGAAAGGGCTGGGCCACCCTGCAGGCCAGCTTGCCTTAGTCGTCACTCCTTGGGGGTGGACAACAAGAGAGGAGGATCACTGATCTTGTAACTACTTTCCTGTGTTTGTACAGTGATTTGGTCTGATTTAGTGATTGTTAGTAGCAGTCCAAGCTCAAGTTTTGTTTTTTCTTTTCCTTTGAATGGAAAGCTGGTTTTATCTTGTCCATTGAGTGACACAGTAAATAATAGAGAGTGGCTACTCATGCCTGTTGTGAAAATATATTATATATAAAATTATGTTATGTCACCACAAATGTGGTGCCTGAATAGCAAATGGATTCTTCTAAGAAAATTCAAGGCAAACTCACGTCCAAATTATTATTTATGTATCTAGGTTTTAACGTCTATTCTTTCCTGCAAATTAGACAGATTTAGCATCTCTCACACAGCAAGAAGAGTTCAATTCTGTCTTTTCTTCTTGCTTGGCAGTACCACAAAGTGCAATTTATAAAATCAGTACTGCATATTGAATATTGAAAGTGCCATATTACAGTGAATACAAACCTTTACAGTAGTATTTCTTTGTACCTTGTTGCATGCTGGCGTGCTAGATGATAGAAATGAGTATTTAACAATGCTTTCACAATACTAGAATTGCCACTTACAGATAAGCAAGTGTTAGACTATGTGCTATGAAGTGTGTTTCAAGGCTGTTTTAAGCCTGCTATTCTTACAACCATACCTGTTTGAGAAGAAATATTATTAGGAAGTTTATCTAAGCCAGGTAGAGAGCTGAGCAATGCAGTTGGCTTTTAATTTGGAAAAACATCTGATCTAACAACAGGGGACTTATTAAAAGAAACCAAGGAATTCAGTGGAGTTAACATGATACACAGGGATGTTTACACAGGAGACATTTCCAACCTTGCTGCTGCAGAACAATAACATCTCTATGCTTGAAATGTAATAAGGTTTCTAGTATAGCTATTCCTTTCTAGCTCCCAAACAGCCACTTTGTTCCAGGAAAAAAAAAAAAAAAAAAAAAAAAAATCTTTAATCCAGAAGAATGATTTTTCCAGGTTTAAAGTGATTCTGTCCCACAGGATGGGAAGACGCAGCAGAACATGCCTCCACTGCTGTTGTGCCAGGACATGTCTCTGTAGACAGGTACTCAGAAGAGAGCTGAGGCAGAAACTTGCAACGAGCTCTGAACAAAGGAATTTGGGGGCTTCCACAGGGCTCAACTGACCGTACCACAAGACTGGGATGTGTTCCCAGACCTGATGTTGACAGATACGCTGACTAACCATGAGAAAAACAAGTTATCTGTGTGTTTCAGTTATTGCTTGTAAAAAAAAAAAAAATGCTGCAAAAAAATCTGAGTAGAAGAGGAAGACCTCACCTGTACCAACATCATTATTTTCTAAATTTGTCCTAAGAAACAGATATATTTTTTCTGACTTTACTTCATTAGTTGTCAGGTCTTACTTCATTCTACGGACAGTATTTCGTAGTTGTTAAATGTGAATGGAAGTGGCAACCTTCAAACAATCCATTTTGGAAGTAGCAGGCTACATTGCAGGGCACATTTCTCTATTACAAAACAAACAAAAACCAAAACCACAAGAAAACAATTAACTGAAAATTTGTAGTACCACAAAAAGCAGAATGGTCATAATGACAGAATGGTCAGAGAGAACTGGCTTTGGGAATGTGTGTCTGCACATGTACAGTATGAATAAAAAGAAGGGAAATAATGAACACTGAAAGCTGGCCATGTTTTAAAATCAGACTTAACCCATGTCGAGCAAGGGCAACAGTGCATAGTCACTTCTAACACTCACAGATTTCCTACAGCAGCCAGAGGGAAATTTGCATGGATAGGAAGAAAGACATCAGCTTTTTCAGACCAAGCAAATCAAATCCAGGCTGTTTCCATGAAAATCTCTAGGACAGAAAGTCCCTTTGTCATTATTGTTATTAAAACTTGTTAAATTTCTGCAGCAGATCTATCTGGATGGCCTTCTGCAGGGCAAATTATGGACAGAGATCCTGAGCGGGTAACCCTGTGAACACCACCGTGTTAGCTCTTCCTGCCACCATCTGTTTTAAATCTCTTCATGTTTCCTTTGGCTACAAGTAGCATTGAAGTGTTTCAGGAGACCATCTTCCCAACTGGATGCTGCCATCCCATGCCCATTTGTGTTTCAATTAAAACTGCAATCTGAGCTCCCTTGTCAAAGCTGACAAATTATCAGTCATTATGCCACTTCCAGTGAGTATGAACCATGCGGTAAGCTGTGAAAGGTAAGGTTTTTTCCAGCCCCTCTAGACCTGTGAAACAGTGGCTTCCCCCAATAAATGTCAAAGCCACACTGGTTTTTATTTTTAGTTTAGTCTTCAGAAAGAATTGTTTTCTTAGTGATTGTTTCTGTACTTAAGAAGAGGAACAAAAGCATATTTAATGTCTTCAGCCTCACACGTTGCTCTAGAAGGAGGGGAAAAAACACAGCAGCCAACGCAATGTTTTAATGCCAGTCTCTCCCCACAGTGCTTTTATTTAGGCACAGCTGAGACAATCTTGATCCTGACCAACATTTTGCAGTATTACACTTTTCATCCCAGACCTGCATTTGTCATACACTAAATACTTCCCTAGAGAGTTCATGAAATCCAGCAGTAGGTGTCCAAAAGCCATGACTGGGGTTACAGGGAGTACAAGAGTCAGAGAACGGGAGTTTCAGGAAGAACAGAAAGTGAACTGAATGGGGGGGTAGGGAGGGGTGGTAATCAGTCATATGCAAGGCAGGCCCAGGGCACTTAACAGCCACAAAGCTGTCGTATTATGCGTAGAGTCAATGGATTTCAAAGGAGCTTTTACAGAACCTGCTCTTTTTTTTTTTTTCTGCATGTATGTTTTGCTTTCTTTAAAAAGAAGAAAAAAAAAAAGGAGCACCTAACTTCAAATTTCTCCTTCCATAAAGTCGATTTGACAAACAAGGCATAAGTCCAGCATATAGAGAAATCCTTTCAACTCCCATGGGCTTTTGACCTTTCCTATGAGACTGCACTATTTATGTAAATATACCAGGAGACACTTTCTATAAGCTTTTAGTTTTCTACAATCTATTACTTTAGTGTTTATTAAAGAAACAAATGTATAGAATTATTAAGTATTCAGGTGAACACAACAAAGAAACAACACTGCAAACACAAAATTGTTCTGGATTTTGACACACAAAAAACTTTGTAATCACTGTACTGTTTTAATTCTGTGATTACTTTCATTGCTTTGAAAAATTAAAAGAAAGGCCTTATAATAAATGCTATGTGCATCTTAACTGTGTTACTGAGCAAAATCAATCTGTCAAACTCTTATTGTGATTTGTGATTTTTAAACCCTTAAAATAAATGCTTTTCGGTATTGATATTTTTTTTTAATTAAAAATACTTCCAAGTATAAATCGAAACCGATGCCGCCACCTGCAAAGATGTACTTGCTGGCATGCTCCAGCCACAGAGCTTCTCGTGATGTTAACCCCTGGTTGGGCCAAGGGAGCCTCAGCATCAGATGGATCTGGTCACTGCTGGCAATCAGATTTTTGTCATCCAAGAGAGATACACCTAGAAGCTTCTTCCCTGTGTCGCAGAGAGACCATGCTAGAATGATTATCTCTTCTGCAGCGTGGATGGGCAATTTGCATGGCAAGCGTGCACTCTCTCACTTATATATCCTGTTCACTGTATTGGCTTCTTTTTTGGGGGTGAAGGGGCAGGAGGAAATAAAATTTAAGGATTTAATGAGAAACCAGTTTGAGCAACAATTTCTCAAAGACAGAGTGAATTTGCCTTTTTGCAAATTGATTTTTGTAACAAGTTATTTATATGATACTACTTAATAAATTGTTTTTTTCTAACTTGTTTTTTTTCCTAATTTTCTCAATCTATGGCTTACATTCATGATACTATCATAAAGATAAGCCTTCAAAATGATTTTGCAATCACTTTAAGATATAGGAGTAAATTGGCTCAGTTTTTCAAATGCCATTTGTAAGTCTCTGGCTTGCAACATGCTGTAAGAGCTGTAGGATCACTATTCTGTGAACAGTGAGACCTCCCAAAAGAGCAATATAACTTCAGAAGGCATCTTTTAGTGATGCTTTCTAGGAGGAGGATATTAGTCTATGATCACAAGCCAAATTTTAACTATCCAAGGTTTCCCAGGAAGTCAGCAGGAGCTTTGTCAAAGCAAAGCATGTGGAATACTTTCCTTGAAGCATATGAAGATCACAGAATTTATAATAACACTCTTCAGTTATTTGCTTTTCATTGTATGAAGTCCAAAAAAAGATGTAAAGGCTCAGTTCACTTATGGAGAGCCCAAATGTCATTTGCAACGTCTTTTTACATAAGGAGAACAACATCCAGAGAAAATTATTCATTTAACATTTCCTTAATAAAAGATTTGCCTACATCTCCAGAAATTCCATCATGTTTAAATTTCTTCCTAAACACAAGGACAAAGAAAAGAGTAGGAAATGTCACAGCAAAGCAGCACTTCATCAAAAGCATTAGAATGAGACACAAAAAGCAACCAGATTAACACCGAGACCCGTATGTGGTTTATGAAAGAACTGAGTAGCTTTTGAAACTGATGAGAATTAGCCTGAACACCCACCTGCAATCTTTGGTGGACCTCAAAAAGAAATCTCCTGTATTAATAGCCCAAGAAACCAGCTTTTTTTAGACACTCTGTTGTAGATCATAAGGCTATAAATACATAGGTCTACATAGTAATTAAAAGTGTTTAAACTATCTCATTAGCTGAACACCAAATCACAGAAATTAAGTAGTGCACTGCACATGGAGGATTTATCAACTTCCCCTCCATGCCCTCCAGCGAGGACACACGCTTGCAGGTGCAAGCACAGAAAGGCTGCAGTTACCCATCTCTTGTCTCTGCTACTTTTTGCATTATAACAGCCCTTCAAGTTTTCAGAAACATCAGCTTGAGATCTTCATCTTCTAAAGAAAGACAGCAGCAGCAGCACCAGGAGGAATCCTCGTTGCCCACCTGCTGGGAGGTGGTCCAGGCTCTGCAACCCTCCACATGTACAGGTGCTCCGAGTGCCAGAAGCAGAAGGACCCCACACCTTTCATTTACATGAAAGAAATCTGACATGTTTCTTATATTCTGATTTGATTTACTGTATCAAAGAGCACCTCAATCACAAAGAAAACTCAGCTAAAGACTAGCATTTCAGCCAGAAAACATTTGATTCTCAGATGTTAATTTATCAGGTTTATCTATGCAAAATAACTCTCCCCAACAAGCAACACACAAAACACAAACCCCCAAAGTTCCTCTTTCATTAATATTACCAAAGTCATTACAGAGAAAAGTTAGCTAGACAAGCCATTAAGCCTATAGTCTCTTACTTCAAAGAAGTTTAACCAGTCCTTGTTGAATTTCAAGGACAGCTCAAACAAGGAAAACAAAGAAAAGAGCAGCACATTTAACTGATGATTTAATACTTGCATAAAATATTGCAGGAATGATCACTTACATGAGCAGCCAAGTGAATTCAGTGTTGGTCCCTCCCATTTTAATCTAGACAATGTTACTTTTCATGCTGTAAATGAAATCTAAGTTTGTTGAATAAACCTATGTATTTCTATTCAAAGTCTTTGAAGCCTTTCCTCTTTCTTATCAAACCTAGTACACCTTTCCCTGTTTTTAGTACAGCCAGCTGTCTGGGCAATACCCACCTTCTACCTTTTATTTTTTTCTGAACTCACCACGCAGACTAACAGGTTCTCAGCAACTGTCTGTCCCCACATCCAATCAGAAAAACTGATTCCACCTTTCTTACTCCACACAAATTAGAAAGCAAACATCAGCATTGTCAGAGGTCCTCAGTCACTCAGTATTTCAGAATCACTCCAGTACTCATTATGCATTTTTTAACCTTGGCAAGCCACAGGGTGCAACAAACCCATGTATATTTTTACTAAGTGTGGAGGTACTCATGGTCTGATAGGACCTTATTATGTATCTTACTTTATTCACGCAAAAGAGAAGAAACTTACTGGGACCAGAGGAACACAGTCAAGAAGACTATATGCAAGGGGACATGCTGACCTGAACCTTCCAAAAAGCTTTGGGACAGATCCTGCTTTGCAAACAACAACAACAACAAAACCCCAAAACAAACAAAAAACACTCCAAACAAACAAACAAAACCCAACACAAGAATCACCTGTATACAGCTTTCTTTGTACTCCCTCCTGGAACTTCGCATTTCTTAACTCAAAACTTTGCTACCTGTCTGCTCATGCATGCATCTTAATTAATAAACAAATGAGTAAATCCCCTCCTGATTGCTTTTACATGTTTTTCTAAACATCTGCTTCTACCTACATTGTTAGACAAAGCTGCTCTCTTCTACAGCTCAGCTGGGGAACTTATTTCTCTCTCTCTCAGGATGCAATTGGGTATTTCACATCAATTATCTTAATTGGAAGCAAGCTTAACCCATTTCCCAATTACAGCTCCAGCTTATTAGAACAAACAAACTCTCAAACCTCCTTTAATAAAAATAAAATAAAACAAAACAAAAAACACCCCCAAAGAACCAACCTAAACTTCAGTAACGAGACATTGGAAAGGGGACTGAATAAAAGAGCTCTAGTAAGTAAAAGAGTGAGGAATCCAGTGTAGGGACAGAAGGAGGTGGGGGTCCAATGGTTGGGCTCAATCTCTGACAGTATTCCTGTAAGTCCGCTTTCTGGCAGCTTGAGGAGGGTGTGTTCTTCACCTTGTTACTCATTTAATGTACTTTTCTCCCCCACATACCAGGAGGTCCTTGTCAGAACCAAAAAACAGACCTAGGTGCACCTTTTTTTTTGCCATTGTTGGGCATTTTGATGGCCCAACTTTTTTACAGTTGGAGTACAGAGCCAGGTTCTCTCTGCTGCCTCCTTCTCGCACCAGTCCCAATCTTCATCACTCATGTTCAGATGGACATGAACCTCATACCTCTTGCAAAGACAGAAAGCCTAAAGGGATAAAAGGAGTCTAGTGACGAGACGGCTGAGCCACCTGTTACTGCTCCAAATTACAGCTGGGTTACACATTCCTCTTCACATGGCCTTTGTTCTCTCACCCATTTTTTGTCACAGTGTCAAATGTCTATAGTTTCCCCATACCAGACACACCCCTTATTACGTATCTGTGAAGACAACAGATTTCAGCCCTTCCATCTGGCTTCCTGAGGATGCCACCAGCTTTTTGAGAGGCACCTACCTTTTATGTGCATACTGGATAGTACGCATAGAAATTCTTTGACGTGTTCTATTATATACTTGCACAGAGCATGGATAAACGGGCAAAATATTTAGCCCACAAGGTTATAATATTCTGCCCACTTACAGCATCTGCCAGGTACTGATCCAAGGACAAGTGTTTTCCCCTTGCCAACTTTGTGCATTCAGAAACAGTGACTATTTTGGTTTTGTTGTTTTCTGGTATTGTCAACATTTCTCTAAACAATTTTTTCAGTTATTTTTGAGTAACAAAGAAAAGCCAAAACTACTCTTTGAGATTCATCATTCTAATATCTTGGTATTTAATCAACCTGTAATATAATATTGATTACAAATGCCCTGGAGACAAGAGATTGGTACTTTTCGTTAGAGCAAATACTTCATATACCTCTTTATTGCAGAAAGAGATTTTCAAATGTTTTGATACCATATATCCGTCTGGCCCATGGGCTCGCTTGCTTGTGCAGACAGAATTTTATCATTGATTCTGGCAGGAGTGAAGTGGAACTCCTGAAAGACAATACAGGTTAACTGTTTTATGACCAGAACGAAGTGCAGCAGAGGACAAAAGGACTCAGATTATAGATGTTGCTCCTGAGGAGTGTGAAATAAAAGAACCACATGTGAACGGAGATCTCTGTCAGGATGATCAGAATATATAAAACATTGTGCCAATACTTCAGCATTTCATTTTATTGCCCATTAACGACTACATTGCAAAACCCAAAAAACTCCCTTGTCATATGTCAGCTGAGACATCATCAAATCCTGTCAGCTGTCTCCCTTCTCTCAATTCGTCTCCACTGGCAGGTCATTCCCCTGCTGCAGGCCTTACTTGCTTTGTGCCAGCTCTGGCCACCCCTCCTGCATACCGAGCCTGTACACCAACTGAACCAAAGCTGAACTGCAAACTTCTATTTAATTCAGCTCTTATTCTTGCATCTCCTTTCTTTTATCCTCTGGATAGCCCACATACATTCATAACCACATTATATACTAACTATATACATATAAAGCTGTTATGCTAATGGTTACTCAATTTTATAATCTTAATCTTGTGTTTTGAAACCTTGCTGGGTACTTAGAATCATCACAGAATCATAGAATGGCCTGGGTTGAAAAGGACCGTAGTGATCATCTAGCTTCAACCCCCCCGCCATATGCAGAGCCGCCAACGTTCTTAGACCACGTTCTGGTTCACTCCTATAAGTGTGAATGGACTATTCACACTTCACTCATGCACATAGTTCTGGGCACTCACTAGGTACCTTTTAATTACTGGTAAAGTCCAGAAGACCTTTTCTGTATGTGCAGTAATACCAGCACACAAGTTATTCCAGTCATCACTGGAACTAGTACTGTGATGAAGTGAGAAAATCCACTTCAGAATCTCCAGAAGATATTTTGATTACTCGAGGGAAAACGGTTTCCACTTAGACTGCCTTCTCACTGCCAGGTGTCTTTGGGACAGCAGTTGAATTAGAAGCCACCAAACTCTTTATAGGCTCCTTAGGCAAGTGTTTTATTTGGGGGGGGAGGGGACGGGGGTAGGAAGGGTGGTGAGGTGTTGAGTGCAGGAAAGGGAGATGCAGATATCATTCTTCCAACACTGAAAGGAAGTCCCAGAAAGTAGCTTTCGGAAGCCCTTTTTCCTATGAAAACAGTGGCCAGTTAGTGCTCCCTTCCTACCCATCCATCTCTTCAGTATCAGCCACGGAAAAAGGAGACAAAAGTCTGTCTGTGCTTGTCTCACCTAAGGACAAAAGGGGTTGACAGTGCAGGAAAAATAAAAGAGTGCTGAGGGTCAGCTGGAGAAATTCTGCTCCTGACAGAAATATAACTTGGGCTGTTGTAAAGGGTTAGTGGACATGTTTACATCTCTCCCATAAACCTGAACCATTACTATTGCAGGCACACAAGAGCTGAGCAAGCGGAACTCAGAAAGCTGAAGACAGCTCCAGAAACCTTGGAGTTGATTTCTAGAAGCTGATTGGGGCTCAGAAACTGACTTTGGATTTTTTTGTATGTTATGTTTGCATGTTTTTGTATGTACTCGGTCTGTCACTACACTGAAACTAAAGGCACTAGTTATTATGATAAAGTTGTGCATAGCAAATATCTGGAACTATGTATATATCAAAATCACATGCTGATATGCTGCAGGTATGAGAGCTTATACTCGTGACAAAATTATCACATGTACTGTTAGGCACTGTCCATTCCAGTCCTCACAAAACCTGCTGCTTTACTGCATTAGATTTCTCATCTGTTTGCTGTAGCAACTTCAAGTCACTTACCATAAAGCCAGAATTAGAATACTTAGACAAGAAGCTTTGGAGAGTAAACCCACAAACATGTGAACACATGTTGGGCCAGGATTCATTAACACAATTAATGCCATATCCACAAACTTGTTCCATTTGAGAGGACTGCTACAGCGCTCACTGCTTTGAAATTGGCTATATACAAATACACTGGTGTAACTCTCTGCAACAAATTACAAAATGATGGCCTCTTTAGTTTCCTATTACGTCCTGGATTAACTCAAAACCCTCCTTTGTTGCCAGTCACTCTGCACCTTTAGGAGGATGCTTGTTTAATCAGATTTTGCTTGCTATGTCGTGGTTATATGAAGTTAGCTTTGTTCACTGTGCAGTAATTATATTTAAGTTGCACTGGGCTGCACAGTTTAAATGAATAAATGACACTTTGGCATATGTTGTTTGCAAAAGATCTTGGCATTAGTTGGTTTAGAAGAAAAAAAGAGGAGAAAGAAATGAAGTCCCCAGTCTTCTACTACAGTGTGTGGACAGACCACTGCATCTGTGCAGAAAAACAGAGAAAGCCAAGGAACAATTTATCAGGCTATTAAAGAGGAAAAAAATAATAGCGTTAACAAACATTCAGTGTTACTGAAACATTTATAGCCCCATGATGCAAGCTACTCTGTACCTGAACAGCCTAAAACTCTCACACGTGTATGTGTTTACACAAACAGGTTTTTTCTGTGTTACACATAATTCAGACTCAATAATTACTTTTTTAAAAAATGTATTTTTGTCAGGGAAAAGAAAGGTCAAACTTCTTGTGTTTTCTTGTATTTACTTCTATATATGCTAGAGGAAATAAGTCTGCCAGACATAAAGACACAGTTTATGACTTAGACCTGTTGATAATTCTATGGAGAATTAGTATGAATTTGTATTTTGTGCTTCCTTAGCTCTGGCTGAGTTGAAAGACTTGATTCTTAATTTAAAATATTTATTTATTTTAAAAATCATTTTACTCTAAAAGAAAAATTTCATCAGGGAAGCATTATCAGTCTTTTTAACTAGAGTGGCACAAATAGTATCTTTATAATGTGGTGCCTATTGTACTTAAGTCTTGAGCTACAATAAGCACAATGCTCCTTCAAATTCCCCCATCTAAAAGAAAAGTGATTTTCTTTATTCAAGCCTCTCGAACTAAGAACGAAAGAGAGAAGAGATAGATACAGTTCTTTGTAGTTCTGCCTAGATGTGAAGGCTAATCATAAAGTGCAGTGCTGTTTTTAAATGTTTCAAAATGTAAAATAGAGATGCATTCAGCCCTGCCTCATAAATGGACCATTCTAGTTGAAACTTTGAGAAATGAAATTCTGGCTCCACTTCTTTTTACTGAGAAAGAAAACATAGTGGTCTTCCGGGGCAAGATCTTTAAAGATTTTCGATGAGATTTATGTGGCAGAAAGAGCTCTCAGAGACAAATCGATATAACTAAGTACAGCGCTCTCGTACAATCACGCTGATCAGGAAAAGCGGCTGCATCATCACAGGGCTGTAATTTTCTCACTTGCATTGTGTGAGATTGCCTAAGGTTTGTCACAACATTGAAACCAAACCCTCTGGTTGACAGCAGCCACTGACAACAGGGGGTTCAGGGCAAGGGAGCTGTATCTTCTCGAGCTCCTGAGCTGCTACACATATTTCTTTTTCTAACAGACTCAGATTGCCCTCCCCTAGCACTGCGCTGCCAGCACAAGCGCATTCTCAGGTTGCAGCTGTCCCTCTATTATGTAATCTTTATAAACAAATATTAGACCAGAGATTGCAAGGAAAAGTATATTGCAATTTTATACATCCAACCTATTTCTTTATCTGGGGATATTTGTAAAGAACAGAAAAACAATACCTCATCTCGAATCACTAAGCAAGATGTTTCTGATTCTCAGTTCTCCACTCCCTCATCATCGGATGAAATGACTGCCTGGTGTCTTTCTGCTTGGCTCCTTTTACTTCATATTAATTCCCTCTGCATGGCCTCTTGACATTGGTCTGGTTTTGTTTTGCTGCTCTTAGGCAGCTGCAGGTTGGTGCTGCTGGGAACCTGGTAAGGGCAGGGCTCTGCTGTTCTCAGCGCTGCACAGAGCAAATGGCACTTCCCACCCCAGCAAGCTCACCAAGAACAGGTAACAGATGTCCGAAGGAGTTCAGAAATAAACCGGTAAAATCAGGACCTTAAAGATTAGGAACCCAGCCTGCCAAGTGACTTCTCAAAATCCTGTTAGACATCTGCCTGCAGTTCGATGTGCTTAATTATAGCTGTAAACCTGTCCTGGCTTTTCTTAAACGGCAGAGCATCCAAAGCAGGACACGCATGGTGAATGCCATTCTTGTCTTTTCATTTAGGAGCACAGACTCTGATGCTTGTGCAAATGCATGTACCAGAGTCACACATTTACCACAAATTACGCAGAACCCATGCAAGTCTGGGCATCCTGCAAGTAAGATATGCACCAGTGAGAAATTAAAGCAATGGGAATATAAAGTCCTACTTGAAAAAAAAATTGAGCCTATAGATTTTTTTTTTCTCCTGCATAACTGCAGCTGCTGGCTTAGCAATACAAGAAGTTTGCTGCTGATGGACATTAAAAGCACAAAGCAGTGTTATAAAAGAGAGAATATTATGCAGTATTTTTGTGGAAATCTCCCTCACAACATTTTAGCTGCTACTTAACTCTTAGTCTTAAACATATGAGAAAAAGATCTCATGCAAAATTAGTCAAAATGATTAGTTGTTCTGGTGATAAAAAAAGATGAGGAGCATACAAAT